>NC_085866.1:21108186-21113186 GCF_034702125.1 Engraulis encrasicolus | reverse complement strand
TCGTGGGCTACTAGGGAAACAACAACATAGCACGATTCACGAATACGGCAGCACACCTCCTGCTCTGTCACACTACGACACCAGCAATCGATGCCCTTTGAAATCCCCGTTTTTCACGTGGACTGAACACAAACTCTTTGCACACATGCAGAGGGTGAGACATTTGCTAAAATAGCTCCCGATGACTCCCGAAATAATAGCCCAACATTGACAACAAATCCAAATGATATGATGCTTAGATGTAGCCTAGCCCATCCGATCCGAATCATATGCGGTGGCAGATGGACACTCCCAACTGAGATCGCTCCCGGACGTGTAGTCCCAGGTGTTTCTATCACTCCCGGACGTGTAGTCCCACCCTGATCGATAGTCTGGCTAGTGGGAGCGAGCCGACAGGGGAGCGTCCTGCGTTGGGAGCGACAATCAGGGAATCATGATATGTAGCCATGCTAGCTTCTGGCTTCTCACATACAGGAAGACACAGAAACTTATCTTTTTGGCGATCAAACGTCCAAATCGGAGCGCATTACTGCAATCACATATCGGGTGCCATTTGGATCCAAGGATCTGGTAAAGGTCTAGCAAGTCCAGAAAGTTCAAGATACTCCAGGCACTATACAATGGTGTTTACCTATTGCGTGAAGTCAGAGACAACACATGCTACAGTGACCGTACTAGGGAAATCAATGCAGGCAGCGCGATAGGCGACATGGGTTGGCATCCAGACATCTTGGTAAGTTAAATTAAAATATCCAAATCATAACACTCAAACATCATAACAATCAAACAACTTTGGACTGCAAATGTTGTCATTTATGTCCATCACAGAGCTACCAAAATCACATATATTGTCCATTGAAGGGTGTAGATTCAAAATATGATATTTAAATGCAAAAACGTATGTTTACGTTTTGGTATACAACGCATGGGCGTGAAAAACGCATTATTACGTCGTCGGTACTCAATGTGTTAAGCGACATTCGGTTATTTTGCCATAACATAACATCGACATGACATCGACATAATGTTTATGACACATGCATAACTGTGCATGACACTATTATGACACTGTAATGACAATGCTTATGTAATGCTTATGACACCGGCGTCAAGAAAAGTGTTTTCAATTACCAGTACAGTGTTTCTGTGGAAGAACAGTGTGCATGCCGAGGCTGCCCTTTTCATGCAGAGCTTGTAAGGCTTGTTGTTACCAAACTGATAATGACCAAGTCCTCCTATGTTACTAAAGACTGTCTCTCAGAAATGTCACCAATGTTGTTCAGCAAACAGTGAAGTGGATTTCCAGAGAAACCACTTGCACTAAAAGACTATGGCATACATGGATTTTCAAAATAAAAAAAAACGAAATAAAGCCTTGGTTCAAAGGATGGGAAAATGGAAAATCTTGCATAAGACTTTGAATAAGGAAGTGGTCATTTCTGGGGTAGAGACTGGGTTGGTCAGCCATGCGGTCATGCACAGTATGTTTATTCAAAAATGGACTAGTCTTAGTCAAGCTCAATTAGTTAATGCCCTACAGGATATAAGCCATATTTTAATCAAGGCTGACTGTGCTTCTTAGATTTTTAAGCTTCAAAACATTTTTTTTTCTTTTTCTTCCCCTAGAGCCATTGCGATTTTTAAAGACATCCTCTGCTGTTCTGAGGAACCTCCCAGGAGAGAGATTTGAGGAGTCCATAACTTAAGGGGCAATAAAACAGCATTTCCCAAGACCCCCAGACATATAGAGATTTATAGTAATGGAGAGGCAGAATGTAATTTATCCTCCACATCTGGAGTACTGCACTGCACTGCACTGTACTGCACTGCACAAGCAGGACTGAACTGGCCATCTGGCATACCGGGCATTTCCCGGTGGACCCTGCACCCTCGTGGGCCCCTATTTTCAGAAATGTAAAGAAAAAAAAACATTTCTTTATTTTTTTTGCATTTCTGAAAATAGGGGCCCACGAGGGTGCAGGGCCCAACGGTGAATCAGTTCTGCACCTCTAATTATGAGGGGCCCCTTTAAGCCAAAAATACCCGGGCCCCATTTCTCCCCCAATCCAGCCCTGTGCACAGGTGTCTACTGTCTGCTTGGAGGCCCATATGGGGCGCTTCCAGTATGTTGAACCGTCAGTGTAAAGACACAAGAGATTTGCCCCATTTTTAAAATCCAGAAGAAAGTTTGGTTATAGTGTATCGGAGATTCGGTCTATGGGCTGCTGTACAGTACAGCATGTGTAGTACTGTACTGTAAATATAGTATTTTGATATATTTTTAATGTATATGGTGTTTAAAGACAAAATTGAATTGAATTCCAAATGCGGTCTTTGCTACTACTATGTGTACATGCACAGGTGCATAAATGCAATTTTGTTGTGTACTGTGGAATGTTGTGTTACCCAGGTGGGCATTCACTATGACTCAGTAGTTGAGATCATTATATCACTTTATCACACACATTAGATTTAGCGCTACCAGATGCTCTTTTTTTTAGTCTATACTAGGGGCCTTATCATAGCAATGTGCAACACAATGACCTAATGTTTGTTTTTGTGTTGGTAGCCAGCACATGTGTTAATGTTATGTCACACTGGCTGTGTTGTGTTCATATTTTCTGACCCAGTTGTATAATTTAGTTGCATAATTGGAGATGATACAGACGTTCTCTCACTCTGTTTGTGTGCGTGTGTGCGTGCATGCGTGCATCTGTCCGTGCATGCGTGCTTGTGTGTGTGTGAGAGAGAGCCTTAAGACAGACAGAGACTGACAGACAGTGTGAGGGTGTCAGCCAATTTTTCAGGTCAGAGTGGGCCCTGAGTGTAAAAGTGGAGACAGTGGAGTGAGGTTGTGGACGTGCGTAATGTGAATATCACTTTCCTCTTTGGCTGCAGTGCTGTACTCCAGGACTGGGGTGGTCCAGAGAGGGAATGATTTTACCACACTAATGCATGTTCCAGAAATGACCATTTGTTTCCTCCACGCAGGCCCACTGGCAGGGGGAGACAAAGGGGTATGTTATCACGGGCCCAGGGAGATAGGGGGCCCAGAATTGGGTCCCCATTACATTGTATGTATTGGGTATGGGGCCCTTTCAGATGACTTTGTCCTGGGCCCAGCAAAAGCTGTCAGCGCCCCTGCCTGTACTAGACAGTATTAACCTTACTTCACTTCTGCCTTGCAGTCAAAAGGTTGACAGGTTCGATTCACAACAGTGGATGGATGCACAGTAAAAAAAAAAATCAGTGTTTATTCAGCACTTAAGAGAGTAAGTTACTCTGGGACCAAATGCACTATAGAATATGTTAAAATCGACTCTCTGAGTTTTGAATGAACAGTGCAAGTTTGCTATGTGGGTAGGGGTTGTAGGTTTTTAAAAGTTCAAGTTCAAGTTCAAGTTTATTATAGCCAAATCAACAGTATGACATACAGTTGCTAGGAATGTCTTTGGTTTGCTCGTACATTTAACAACACAAATACATATAGCTAAGACAAAGACAAGAAAATAAGAGGGGGCATAAATAAACAGGGAATTATGTATACAATAAACATTGAAAGTGCAATAAGACATAATACAGTACATAGTACAAGGTAGGCAGAGGTAGAAGGCCAGGCAGTGGAGTGGCTGTAAAGTGCTAGTGCATGTTCAAGTAGCGGATGGCTTGTGGGTAGGTGCTGTCCCTAAAACGTGTGGTGTTGCATGTGATGCTGCTGTATCTTTTCCCTGATGGAAGGAGTGTGAATAGATGGTGTGCTGGGTGCGTGGGGTCAGAAATTATGTTCTTGGCTTTCCTGGCTATTCTGGTGTTGTAATGTGAGGCTAAGGTGG
This sequence comes from Engraulis encrasicolus, assembly GCF_034702125.1. Classification (NCBI taxonomy): domain Eukaryota; kingdom Metazoa; phylum Chordata; class Actinopteri; order Clupeiformes; family Engraulidae; genus Engraulis; species Engraulis encrasicolus. The sequence continues at coordinate 21,109,353 of NC_085866.1, read as the reverse complement.
GAAGATTTTAGAGGCCCTGCGTACCACCCTCTCCAGTTGTTGCTTATCCTGGCTGGTGGCGCTGCCATACCAGACCAGGATGGAGAAGGTGAGGACGCTTTCAATTGTAGCTCGGTAGAAATGTAACATGCTTGCCTGACTGACTCCAAATTTCCTTAGCTGTCTGAGGAAGTATAATCTTTGGTGGGCTTTTGAGATGTCCCTCTCCTCCTCTGCTCCCCCATGCCAGAGGTGCCCTGACCATGACACCATGGCACCATCAGTCAAACCCTTCTCCCCTGGCACCGTTGTCATTACTGTACCCTGCTCACATGTTCTGTATGATAGGTCAAATGTTGAGGTTGAATATCATTGTGTGTGCTGTGTGCTGTACTTTGATGAACCATGTGCTCACAATGACCCTTCTGATGTGTGTGCTAAATATACTGCCCCACAAAGGCAAAGTGCAGTAACTACCGTACGCCAGCATTTGAAACAGAGAAATGCCTTCAAAGCCTTGGTATCAGGTTGGATATTGTAGTTACTGCAAATGGGTCACATTTGGACCATAAAGTTTTGTCTCGAGATGAGGAATGAAGACCATTTTCAGTCTACACTCAATTTTGACAAAATATGTACCGTAACGCGTTAGTGGGCCTCTACAACAACCACACCCCATATGTCCACCCTCTCTCAGTACAGGTGTGTGATGGGCAGCCGTGGCCTAGTGGTTAGAGAGTTGGTCTTTCAATCTAGGGGTTGCAGGTTCGAATCCCCCCTGACCTCTCCCTACATCTCTATCCATGGCTTGAAGTGCCCTTGAGCAAGGCACCTAACCCCACATTGCTCCAGGGACTGTAACCAATACCCTGACAATTGATAACTGTAAGTCGCTTTGAATAAATGAAAGCGTCAGCTTAATGTAATGTAGTGTAATAATGATACTGTACATGTAATGTTAACCCTGCCCCATATCTTTGTCCCATCCCCAGGTGTGTGCTTTCGTGGGCCTCTACTACAACGTCATCATTGGCTGGAGTATCTTCTACTTCTTCCAGTCCTTCCAGTACCCTCTGCCCTGGGCGGAGTGCCCCATCCGCAGGAACGGCTCCCTGGCCTGTAAGTAACACTGCACATTCACTTACATGTTAACGTTCACATTCACCTACTCAGGGAAGCCGACGTGAG
>NC_085866.1:21030686-21103186 GCF_034702125.1 Engraulis encrasicolus | reverse complement strand
TGTGGGGTTAAGTGCCTTGCTCAAAGGCTCTTCAGCTATGGATAGAGGTGTAGAGAGAGAGGTAAGGGTGGGATTTGAACCTGTAACCCTCTGATCGTACGTCCATCTCCCTAACCTCTATGCCATGGCTGTCCCCTCATCACATCTATTACATAAAGTATAATCTCAGATGCATACAGCCCTCTACAAAGGCCACAGTGGACAGTGATCAAGCCCTTGATTACTCATCATTATACCATTACACCTCAGCAATGGTGCTGGATATGGATGACACATCCAGTCCTCAAAAAAGGTCTCGATGCTGCAGTGTGGCTCTATGCTGGCAAATGCATGGTGTTAGAGATTACTGTGATAGCAGATGATAACATGCTTGTAATATGATAACATTGCACTTCAGTGTTATTAGTTAGGTGTGTCAAGTCTGTGATGGCAAATTCAGTCCCCTGGAAAGGTGACAATCTCAATGGGGATGTTAGGATAGCATATTTGGTCAATGGGATTAAGATAGTGTCAATGATATATGTACTGTATGTCTGATAGTATTCTGGCTCTCCATCCAGAGCCTGATTTCTGGCTTGGCGGTTTGGTTGCAGAGGAAAAAAAAATGTTACAGTCATGCCTAGTTGGCTACATGTAGGCATAGGGCAGTCATGGGTAAGCGGTTATGGCGTCAGACTTGCAGCCCAAAGGTTGCCGGTTCAACTCCCAACCCGCCAGGTTGGTGGTAATTAACCAGTGCTCTCCTCCATCCTCCTCCATGACTAAGGTATCCTGAGCATGGTACCATCCCGCCACACTGCTCCCTTGTGGTGCCATTGGGGGTGAGGCATAAAATGCAATTTCGTAGTGTGCAGTGAACACTTGTGTGCTGTTGTGGAGTGCTGTGTCACAATGACGGTGGGAGATGGAGTTTTTATTTCAAATATAGTATCTTCTAGCAAGATTGGGTCAGGCTGACAGAAGCTTTTTTTTGTACCATCAGCGCTGGACGCAGTATGCACTGTACTGTATGATAGAGCTAAGATTAGTATGCCACACTGTTCGCATAAGAGAGGAAAGATTAATATGATAAGAGAGATTAAAATGATGCCCGCCGCATCCGAGGCTTAATATTCTATTTAAAGAGGCATGTTCTGAAGCCAGTGAATGATATTTTTATTATTTCTTCATGCAGTTTGTCATTCTGGTTATTCTTATGGCAATGCGCTGTATGCAATTCAAAAGCATTTTGTTTTAAAAAAACAACCACATCGCATTTATGGTGCAATCAATGCGATCAAATGTTGCTCATGTGCAAAACCGCAAAAAAATGTAATGTCATCTGTCGCTGTTGTCATCGGTTTTGTTTGTCAATAAGTAATGAACGCCCTGCCAGTCCAAAAATAGCTGGCACGAGTAACCCTCAGTACACGTGAGGAGAAGGAGTACATGTGAAGTCAAGCATGAGACTTTAAAGTGGCTCCAGCATTTATTATTTACATCATCGGCAGACTAGAAATCACAAACCTAAACATTACGTAATTGTTTAAAAGACGGCTGTCTAATATCCTTTCACACATATTGTGCCTCGTCTTTAGGTACCAACGTGTAGCTTTAGAGTTCTATTTATTTTGTTATAACTGTTGGTGGATTGACTAGAAATCACAAACCTAAACAATATACTTTTAAAGACTGCTATCTAACATCCTTTCACACATGATCGTAGCCTCTTACTGCAGATGGGGTCGCCGTCGGGCCTACACTATTTGCTGAAAATACTTAACTAAATCATAAAAATATTGCAATGACATTACAGAGAGCCTTAAGTAACATATTAAGACATGGTCATTACAATTTTGGTGACAGTAGGGTTATAACATAGGCTCTGCGCTAAGGGGTTAAGGTAGACTACCTTATCTACCTTATCTTCAGGTAGACTACCAAGGTGTAGCTTTTGTGTGTTATTTTTTTTTAACTATTGGTGGATTGACTAGAAATCAGCAACCTAAACAATTAATTCTTAAAAAGACTATGTAATATCCTTTCACAAATTGCATGCCTTATCATTAGGTAGACCACCAAGGTGTAGCTTTTGAGTGTTATTTTTTATCTGTTGATGGATTGACTAAATTGATCAGCAACCTGAACAATTCATTAATTCTTAAAAAGACTATCTAATATCCTTTCACATATTGTAGCCTATACCTTATCATTAGGTAGGCTATCAAGGTGCAGCTTCCTCGTGTTGGTTTATTTTTAACGTCAGAAGGTGGTGTCTCCTGAGGGGGCTGCCTGGCGGTGGATTGACGTGTACCACTTGTGAACATGAATACAAATAGGCATGGCCTGCCTGGTCTGGGTCTCTCGGTCTCCATAGTAACGCCGTGATGGTGGTGGTGGTGGCGATGGTGATGGCGATGCTCAGGGCCGGTGCTAGACATAAGCAGAGTACGCAGAGTGCTTAGGGCACCAACCAATGCTTGGAGCACCAACCACTTTGCCCCCAAAATTGGGGCCTCTTAAATTGAGATTGACAAAAAAAAACATGAAATATTGAATATTGATTACATTAGAAAACATCTGTTCATTAGTTAGTAGAATCTTATTATTATTGTTATTATTATTATTATTATTTAATTATGAAGGGGGGGGCTCCTGACTCGTTATTCTTAGGGCCTCTAAAACCTTAGCAGCGGCCCTGCTTATGCTGATGTGTGTTTTTTCTTCCTCCTCTCTCCTCTTCTCTTCTCGGTGCTGGCCAGGTGATGTACTTCAGCTCGCTCTTCCCCTACGTTGTGCTGTTCTGCTTCCTGGTGCGAGGCCTGATGCTTAAAGGGGCCACGGACGGCATCGCGCACATGTTCACGCCCAAGGTGAGTCAAGGTCACAATAACCAAACCAACACACTCAGTACATGCAAACTAGGTAGAAACATAACTGTGCATACGAAAAAATGCACTCAATCATACAATATATGTATAATACAATAGGAACAAACATAGATGAGAAAATATAACACTACTACGCCAGGGAAGGAATATGAAAAATACACTCATTGATATATAACATACAACATTGATATATACTAGGCACAAAAATGTTTGCACTGTAAAGCAATATGGAAAATGCATACAACATGCAGCACATGTATACATATTCAAAAAACATATATGTATGCACTGTATGAATGAGAAAATATATATACTCCACTGTATCCCACTCAAGGCATATACAATTCAGGCTGAGACATACACGCCTACTCTCTGTGTATTTGAAGAAAAAAAGGGCAACGCACTGGAAATCACCATCGCACTGGGAAATCACATTAAGTAACCCCCCTCTCCTTGTGTGCACAGACGTCCAGCCCTGTGTGTTGTCAGAGGGATTCGTTGGCTTTCACATGCCGCTCGCAGTGCTGTTTCCCCATGATGCTGCCTGCTCTAGAGAAGATGATGGTGTTGCATGCCCCCTGGTGGTTGCTATTGGGGTAACACCCCCATGCTCTGAGCAGTCTCTGCCAAGGTTCTGTAAATTATTGAGATTGATAGAAAGAAGCGTCTTGTCGTTATCTTCTGTTCTCATTCCATGTTGTTCATATTTGGAGCATGAACAAAAAAGAGCAACATCAAAGAGATTTCCTCAAAAAGAGACTTAACTTGTTGTATTGAATAGGTTGTGATTGTTTGGGTTTGAGTCTCAAGCCGGTTTTCACTGATTAATCTCACAGTCTGTTTTATTGGTGCATATAGTATTGACGCACTAACTGTATATTTGATAAGAGTCCCAGCCCAAGGACATACAGGAGCTGAAGACAGTAGGATTGATCCGTGTGATCTTATCTCTGCTCCTTGTGATGTCCTCTGCCCTCCCTGCTGACTATCTCCTGATACAGCAGATTATACAGATTGATAGGTGGAGTGCTACATCTATAGTATGTTGTCACCGCCTCTCCTCTCCTCTCTCCTCTACTATCTCTGCTATCTCTTATCTCTGTTATCTCTTATCTCTGTTATCTCCTCTATTATCTCCTCTCAGTCTCTCCTCCCCTTCCTCTCGCCTCCATCTTCTCTCATCTCTCTCTTCCCTCATCTTTCATCTCTCCTCACATCTGCCCTCTCTCCTCTTGTCTCACTTTTCTACCACTGTTCCCTGTCCAGTCTCTGTCTCTCTTCTCTCTCCACATACGTATGTTCTCTCAGCTCACTACATCCAGCTGTTAGTACAGAAGTACAGCAATAGCCTATAGTACTGTAGTTGTAATGGTACTGGTCGTAGTAGTGTTGCCCACAAACAAAATAGCACTGGTGTGGTGCCAGTGGTGCTATGTGCAAAACATGTTTCACATGAAGTATTACGGGTGTACTCCCATTGACATGTATGTGTGGAGGTTGATCTGTAGTTGATTTATGGTGCTCAGTTTTTATTATGTGGTGCTACACCACAGAATGGTCTATGTAATGGGAAACACTACTAGTATTTGTACATTACAAAACATTACTAGTGCTACTATTAATCTCAACATTCTCACCAGTCCCTGATGCAATGTTAGATTACTGCCTTGCTCAAGGGCACTTCAGCCATGCATGATGGTGTACCCGACCACTGACTATCTATGGGTTGAGTAGTAGTCGAGCTGATTTACTTTATCAGAGCATCTCTGCAGATTTTCTGCTTTTATTTAGAGCAGTGTCAAACTAACATTTCAACATCACCACGTCTTCATCAGATTTCGAAACGTTAGTTGTGCCACTGCTCTAAATAAAAGCAGGAAATAAATAATCTTCTACGTCTGAGATACTGCTCTGAGACTCTTTCCTACTTTGAGCTCAGTCTTTTCCTGCTGTGACTCACCAGATAGTGAAGATCAGCGGTGCAGCGATAGCTTATTCCACAGAGATACTTAATCACTATGCCTTGTTTACTTTAGCTTGAAGCTTGGCAGGCTTAGCACGAGGCACCCACTCAGGTGTTTCTCCTCATTCTCCTACATTCTCGACCTCTGCCTAGGCTCTCTCTGCTCTCTCCTCTTGCTCTCTGCTCTCCTCATTTACGTGTATTTCCTTTTTACCTACGTATCCTCTATCACATCTCCTCTTCCTATGCATTGTGCTCCATCTCTGTTTCTAACGCCTCTGCTTTCTCTCCTCCTCTTTCACCTATTGTAAAGATGCGGAGGTGTTCCACTCAGGTGTTCTTCGCCCTGGGCTCTGTCTGCTCTCCTCTCTCCACTTCTCTCTCCTCACATCTCCTTTTGCCTTACCTCTTCTCTTATGTTTCCAACACTTGCCGTGTCTCCTCACAGCTGGAGAAGATGCTGGAGCCTCAGGTGTGTCGAGAGGCGGCCACGCAGGTGTTTTTTACTCTGGGCCTGCGCTTCATACCTCTTGCCTCTTACCTCTCCTTTGTCCCCATTATCCTTTCCATTATCACTCTTTTGTGGAGTGATACTGCACAATCTCTATATTGCTAACACATGTTCCCTCTTCTCTCAGCTAGAGAAGATGCTGGAGCCTCAGGTGTGGCGTTGAGGTGTTCCACTCAGGTGTTCTTTACCTGGGCTCTGTCTGCTCTCCTCTCTCCACTTCTCTCTCCTCTCATCTCCTTTCGCCTTACCTCTTCTCTTATGTTTCCAACACCTGCCCTGTTTTTCTCACAGCTGGAGAAGATGCTGGAGCCTCAGGTGTGGCGTGAGGCGGCCACGCAGGTGTTCTTCGCCCTGGGCCTGGGCTTCGGCGGCGTCATCGCCTTCTCCAGCTACAACAAGCGCGATAACAACTGCCACTTCGACGCCGTGCTGGTGTCCATCATCAACTTCATCACCTCCGTGCTCGCCACGCTGGTGGTGTTCGCCGTGCTGGGCTTCAAGGCCAACATCATGAACGAGAAGTGCATCGTTGAGTGAGTGCCGCTGTCTTTTAATTGGTTTGATTTGATTTTGAAGCGATTTTGCAGACCATTGTACACAGTAGGCCAACCCATTTCTTTTATAGTTGAAATATGTTGATCACTAATTGAGGACAAATAAACAAGGGTGAAGAAGTTGACACCACTACACCACAATGTAGGCCTACTTTCCTGTTTCGATGTTACTACTGTGAGCAGTCCGTTATAAGGCTACAAATGATTACTGTAACTTCTATTTGTTTGAGTGATCAATTCAGTGTTGTGGAAAGATATACCTATGCAATATATATAAACATACACATTCCATTGTGTTTTTACAGCTTAGATTGGTCCGATTATTGCTGCCTGGTAGTGCGAGAATGTAAATATTTAGCAGTGGTAGCACATTGCTAACAGTGCCCTTGTTGCTGTTGCAGCAACGCAGAGAAGATTCTGGGCTACCTGAACACGGGGGTGTTGAGTCACGACCTCATCCCGCCGCACGTCAACTTCTCTCACCTGACGCAGGAGGACTACGCGGAGATGTACGGCGTCATTAAGACGGTCCGCGGGGACACCTTCGGACAGCTGGGCCTGGACCAATGCCTGTTGGAGGACGAGCTCAACAAGGTTGGTAGGGGGATCTGACCCAAAGAATTGTCTATGAGCCCGTTAAGACACAGCGTTATAAGTTTGCTTTTTCCAGGATGGCAATGACTAAGTCGTTGTGCATTACTAAAGGCCCATTGTTATGTCATAGTATAGTAGTATATGGTAGTTAACTGTACAACTCATTCTCAATCAGCCAGTTCTAACTGGGACTATTATGGGATTAATTCAAGTGATTTCAGTAATTAGCTCCTCTACCACTGTTACCCACTCTTACTGTAAGACGTATGCCAATCAGAGGCAGGTTACTCAGAGTAAAGCTGGAATACATACTGTACTGGAATACATACTGTAAGTATTTTGAATTTGACTTCTATTCTGAAGTCAGGTTTTACGTGTAGGATGGGTGCTTCTCTTTAGAAACCAGATATCCCTATTTCTGTTTTCTCTTGCACTGAAAATAATAGGAAAAGATGTTGTACTGTCTGTCTTTGAGTAGGCGGCTGCTCAAAAGGTGTAAGGTGCCTTTCAGAGTTCCTGGTTAGCTCGTGTTAGCCGTCGGTGTAGAGTAATTAGCAAGAGTCCTCGCACACACAGAGCTCCTTTGGAAAATGGCAGACTCATTGCCTGTGGGAAGCCTCGACATTCTAGAGTTCTAATTATCAGAAGTGGAATTTTCCGCTTTCTGCTGCACTGTGACTCAGCTCTGTCTCTCACTTCAATACCTCGAGAATTTTTTTCTCCCCTGTAAAAAAAACTCCTTTTGTCTGATCAGAAACGGAGAGACAAGGACACGTTGTTTTGAAGCAGCAATTTTAGCTGTTTGATTGTGCACTTCACTCAGTCGGAGTCAGTGAGGCAGGAAAATAGATAGATAGATAGATAGATAGATAGATAGATAGATAGATAGATAGATAGATAGATAGATAGATAGATAGATAGATAGATAGATAGATAGATAGATAGATAGATAGATAGATAGATAGATGGATACATACATACATACATACTGTACATACATACATACATACATACATACATACATACATACATACATACATACATACATACATACATACATACAAAGATATGATTCTGTTTTCTATTCTATTATATTCTCGAAGCAACCATTTACGTCAGCAGCAGAAGTGTCCTCTATTAAAGATTATATTGAAGGAGAAGTCTGAGTGGCATTCTGACCTCATTATTTTTGACCTTGTGTGTGTGAGTGCGTGCGTGCGTGTGTGTGCGTGCGAGCGTGCTTGTGTGTGCTATGTGTGTGTATTCATGCACATGTTTTGTCCCAACCCATGTACAATGTATATATAGTAGGCCTATATAATAAAAGAAACAGTAGCTGTTCCTTCTTCTCTTTTATGTTACAAATACGTATGTAAAACATGGGGACGCTATGATGCACTGTGCTACACCCACAAATACAATATTGTGTATGAGCAACAAATTATAAAAAAATATATTTATAAAAAATGTCGGTAACACTTTATAATAATGTTCCTTAGTAAAGACTCAGTAAATAATTAACTAATGATGAATAAAACATTAACAAATGTTTTTATTATTAACTAAGCTTTATTAATGCTTTATAAAATATCTACAAATGATATATTCAAGATTTTACACACCTTATAACAGACTATTTTATTCATTTACAAGCAACTTGTAAATGTTTGATAAATATGAAATATTAACATAACATTTCCTAGTCATTTACAAGCATTTGTTTACATTTCCTAATCATTTACAAACGTTTGTTAATGTTTTGTTCATCAATAGTTAATTATTTATTAAGTCTTTATAATGCTTTTTTGCATCCATTATTCTAAAGTGTTACCAAAATGTCAAATGTCTATACTCTCTTCTCATCCTCGGGCGGTCCAGGACAGATAGATGTACAGTAACTGTTCCCTGTTCCCTTTTTTACTTGTGTCTGTACAGTATATCACAAATATGTATGACAGTAGCCTACGTCAAATTCCTATGCCCCTAACGTACGTGACGTGTCTCTCCTCTACACAGTCGGTCTAGGGCAGTTAGATTTACAGTAACTGTTACCTGCCACCTTTGTTACCTAGTGCATTACCAAATAAAAGTATCTCAAATGCCTACGTGTTTGCCCCCTAACGCATGTGTCGCATGCGTCGTTTCACCAGGCGGTCCAGGGCAGATAGATTTACAGTAACTGTTACCTGTCACCCTTTGTTACTTATATCACTGCTTGCATTATCAAATAAAAGTATCTCAAATGCCTATGCCCCTAACGCATGTGTCAATCGTTTCACCAGGTGGTCCAGGGCAGATAGATGTACAGTAACTGTTACCTGTCCCCTTTGTTGCTGCGTGCGTTACCAAATAAAAGTATCACAAATGCCTATGCCCCTAACACATGTGTCAATCGTTTCACCAGGTGGTCCAGGGCAGATAGATTTACAGTAACTGTTACCTGCCACCTTTGTTACTTAGTGCATTACCAAATAAAAGTATCTTTTATGCCTTTTATGCCTATGCCCCTAACGCATGTGTCAATCGTTTCACCAGGCGGTCCAGGGCAGATAGATTTACAGTAACTGTTACCTGTCCCCTTTGTTAATTGCATCACTGCATGCATTACCAAATAAAAGTATCTCAAGTGCCTATGCCCCTACCCTACGTGTTTCTACTCATCCGCAGGCGGTCCAGGGCAGATAGATTTACAGTAACTGTTACCTATCCCCTTCGTTACTTGTATTACTGCGTGCATTACCAAATAAAAGTATCTCAAATGCCTATGCCCCTACCCTACGTGTTTCTCCTCATCTGCAGGCGGTCCAGGGCACGGGTCTGGCCTTCATCGCCTTCACGGAGGCCATGATCTACTTCCCGGCGTCGCCCTTCTGGTCGGTCATGTTCTTCTTCATGCTCATCAACCTGGGCCTGGGCAGCATGATCGGCACCATGACCGGCATCACCACGCCCGTGCTGGACACCTTCAAGGTGCGCAAGGAGTACCTCACAGGTACGTACAGTAAGCGAGCCAAGGAGCTCATTCGGACGACATACACTACTGTATATCAGTGGTTCTTAACCTGGGGGTGAGCACCTCCTGGGGGTGTGCCAGAGATTGCAGGGAGGGAGTGTGCGGGATGTTGTTTGTGTTTAGGTTGCGACCAAAATTCTGCTTGCGGACATTATATTTAGACCAATTGAAGACCAAGTTAGAACGTGCTTTTGTCCCCATTTAAAGTCACTTAGGTATTGATTAGTATCAAGCAATTGTTTATCACTGTGGGTGTATCACTTGGACAGCAGTTTTTGCTGAGATTAATGCCAGATTATTGTATGTAAAGCAAGCAACATTTTCTTTCCACACACACACACACACACACAAGCGCTTCTAAAGATATCTGTTATTTTATCTTTTTTCTTTCTTTCCTTTTCTTCTCTACCTCTCTCCTGTCTTCTCCTTTGTCCTTCTCCCCACTCATTTCCTATTCTCTTCTCTTCCCCGGCATCCTCTTCCCCCTCTCTTCTTTCCTCTCTCCTCTCCTCTCCTCTCTTATTTCCTCTCTCCTCTCTCCTCTCCTCCTCTCTCCTCTCTTTCCTCTCTCCTTTCCTCTTCCCTCTCTCCTCTTCTCTTCTCTTCTCCTCTCCTCTCCTCTCCTCTCCTCTCCTCTCCTCTCCTCTCTTCTTTCCTCTCTCTTCTTTCCTCTCTCCTCTCCTCTTCTGTCCTCTCTTCTTTCCTTTCTCTTCTTCTACCCTCTCTTCCCTCTCTCCTCTTCTCCTCTCCTCTCCTCTCCTCTCCTCTCCTCTCTTCTTTCCTCTCTTCTTTCCTTTTTCCTCTCCTCTCTCCTCTCTTCTTTCCTTTCTCTTCTTCTACCCTCTCTTCCCTCTCTCCTCTCATCTTCTCTTCTCTCCTCTCTTCTCTCCTCTCTTCTCCTCTCCTCTCCTCTCCTCTCCTCTCCTCTCCTCTTCTTCCCTCTCTCTTCCTTTCCTTTTTCCTCTCCTCTCTCCTCTCTTCTTTCCTTTCTCTTCTTCTACCCTCTCTTCCCTCTCTCCTCTCCTCTACTCTCCTCTCTTCCCTCTCTCCTCTCCTCTTCTCTTCTCTCCTCTCTTCTCTCCTCTCTTCTTTCTCCTCTCCTCTCCTCTCCTCCTCCAGTGGGCTGCTGTATAGTGGCGTTCTTCTGTGGTCTGCTGTTTGTGCAGCGATCTGGTAACTATTTCGTCACCATGTTTGATGACTACTCGGCCGGGCTGCCTCTCACCATCGTGGTGATCCTGGAGAACATCTCAGTAGCCTGGATCTACGGCAGCAAGAGGTGAGGACCCAAACAATACTCTCACAGTGGTTGCAATATGACTTTAAGTTATATTTAGGCCATCTTTATTATAATAATATGATAGCAACATTCCACTAGAGTGGTTGGAACTAGTGAAGTATTATACCTGTATATTACAATAGAATGATAGCCACACTCTGAGTAGCCTGGATCTACGGCAGCAAGAGGTGAGGAACAAGACAAGTCTCTCACAGTGGTTGCAATATGACTTTAAATCATATTTAGGCCACCTTATTAAAATAGCATGATAGCAACACTCCCAGTGAGTAGCTGGAACTAGGAGCAAGAGAGTCTTAGGGTATTACAGCCATTATGTTGGAATGAAGCTCTTTTTGACATGTTCTGCTGTTTCCTACCATATGCATTTTATACAATACTTTTAATACTTTAATACTATAAAACATGTTGCACTATTGCAGTGTATTACAATAGCATACAGTGCTATATACTAGCGTGTGTGTGTGTGTGTGTGTGTGTGTGTGTGTGTGTGTGTGTGTGTGTGTGTGTGTGTGTGTGTGTGTGTGTGTGTGTGTGTGTGTGTGTGTGTGTGTGTGTGTGTGTGCCTGCGTGCCTGCGTGCCTGCGTGCCTGCGTGCCTGCGTGCCTGCGTGCCTGCGTGCCTGCGTTTGTGTTTGAGATAGAGTGAGTGTGAGCGTGACCGTGACCGTGAGCGTGAGTGTGTGTGTACCATGCAGGTTCATGCACTACCTAGAAGACATGCTAGGCTCTTTCTAATTATCCTAATCACATGTCCTTACTAGAGTATTTGCATAGCATAGCAGATTTTTATTTCAGAATTAGACTTAACTGACTAACCCAGGGTCATTCAGTTCACACTAATTCATGTGTGGGACTATGATGGAGAGTAACATACCGGCCAAACCGTTATGTCTTTGGTTCTAATATAAATGTTTTCTGATGGTGGGCTGCATGCACTGCCCCACAAATCATCCTTACGGTACATACCATCTCACATGGACAGTTCAAAATAGCACAAATAGGCCTTGGTAGTTGCTGTAATGGCTAAGGCACACTACTATTACACCGTGAACTCTGGCCCAAGGTAATTTCCTTTTTTCCCAAAGCATTTCTCGTCATCTCATCATTTATTGTCTCTATCAAATAAAAAATAGAGCGAATATGGCAGTGTCTATGAATGGTTTCATAGAACCCCTACACTGATGATGATTATTCCCTCTGTCTCCATGCAGGTTCATGCAGGACCGGGAGGAATACGTACTGTACACTGTAGAATATTGGATTAGTGTTGTGTTACATTTTCTACCTGTACTGTTCAGAGCACATACAGTGCAGTATGTGGCAACAGTCAGTTTTAAAGGTGCACTCTGTAATAGTTCTATCACAGCTATTTCCTTTTTCATGAATACTTACCACCACCATCACATTCTAAGTCTTCATTATGACTGGGAAAATTGCACTTTTCATGCATGAGTCAAAGATCAACTTTGACAGTAGACTGCACAGTTTCAATGAGCACTACCTACTTCCCACACAGTGTACCTTAACCCCTTAAGGCGCGGCTTTATAAATTCATTGTTACCAGTATGGTAATGACTAAGCCGTGGTGCATTACTAAAGGGCCTGTGTTGTGTCATAGTATTGTAGTGCTATGGTAGTTACATTTCAATGTCTATTACAGCGTGCCTCAGGAGGTACGGCGCGCATTAAGGGGCTACACACTTTTGTGATGTTTACTAAACTTGGTCACAGAGCTGAATGTCATTTATCCGTTACAGAAATACTATGTTTGTTTAAAAAAAAAAAAAAACAATTGTGTGCAGTGTTCTAAATTAACACCAGCCAACTGGCCAAATGCTGGTGAAATTTCAGTTTGGCTGGTAGAAAAGATCCAATTACTAGCCACTTTCACCCATTACTGAGTATATATATGGCTAGTAAGGTTAACATCTACTAGCCATTTTGTCTGGTGGTGAAAAAAAGTTAATTTAGGGCCCTGATTGTGTGTATGTATCCCCCCTGACCTCTCCCTACATCTCCATCCATGGCTGAAGTGCCCTTGAGCAAGGCACCTAACCCCACATTGCTCCAGGGACTGTAACCAATACCCTGAAAAATAATAGTTGTAAGTCGCTTTGAATACATGAAAGGGTCAGCTAAGTGCAATGCAATGTAATGTAATGTAATGTAATGTATGTACCATGCAGGTTTATGCAGGACCTGGAGGACATGCTGGGTTTCCGGCCGAACGCCTACTACTTCTACATGTGGAAGTACGTCTCCCCCATCCTGCTCATCATCCTCATCAGTGCCTCCATCATCGAGATGGTCCTCAAGCCACCTGGCTACAACGCCTGGGTACAGGACCTGGTCAGTGCAACCAATACTCTTTTTTCCTACTCAGAAAAAAATGGGGTGTCAAATCAATGGGACATTTAGTTCACACTGTAGCCCCTTAATGCGCGCCGTACCTCCTGTGGCACGCTGTAATAAACATTGAAAGCTAACTACTATAGTACTACACTACTATGCCAGTGCACGGGGCCTTTAGTAATACACTACAACTTGGTTATTGCCATTCTGGTAACAGCTAATTTATAAAGCCGCGTCTTAAGGGGTTAAAAGAAAAAAGTTTACCACACACTTGTTTGACTTTATGATCTTTTATTCAGAGCGAACAACGCGTTTCGCCTCTGTGCGTCGTCAGGTTCGCTCAGGAGTATTGCATCCTCCTACGTTTACCAGCACCTACCTGTAGAAGCTGTGCATGGATCTTTGAACTTTTGCATCCAGTTCACACTTGTTTATGTCTGGGGCAGTGATGGAGAGTAACACATTACAGAGTCTTCAACTCTCTAAGGGTTATATTAGGGTTATATTATAACACTGGTATTTTTGCTGTGTATTTGATATTGGCACTCTTTTGTATTTGGTTGTTTTTTTAAAGATAATTTTAGGGTTTTATATGCCTTTATTTGTGACAAGATAGTGAGAGAGGGTCAGGAAACAAGAGGGGAGAGAGAGACGGGGAAGGACCAACAAATGACCCGGGCAGGAATTGAGCCCGGGTCACTGGCGTAGTAACCTTGTGCCCCACCGTTAGCCCAAGGACACTGTTGTACTTGCTATTTGCACTTTTCAAACTTGTTATCGGCACTTCTTGCTACTTGCTACTCTTTTTGCACTGTGGGCAATGTTTTTAGTCTCTTTTGGAATTTAACAAGAACCTTTTACCCATTTGCACGGCAAGAAAGAATTTGACAAAGCATTTTTGCATTAGAGCATTTAATTACCTGTAATTGGGTCCCTCCAGGGCCTGAGGGAGGACATTAAGCTATATAGCTTTCCTATTTTAATGTAAGTAGTGTAAAACATTTCACACAGTTAGCACAGCCCTGCATACCCACTCTTGTGGTCTTTCCCCATGCCGCAGAGCAATTACAGAGCTACCTGAATAATATGTCTCATTTTTGATCCATTAATGTAATGTGTAATGTAATACAATATGATGTAAAACATATGATGTAGGTGTAATTCCCACTGGTATAATCGTTCTCCAGGCCAGAAAGTGAAGGTGATTTTTTATGTTCATTTCCATTTACATTCTGGAACTACTGCATCTGATGAACATATTTTTTACATGTTGATTCCCACTATTATGATCCGTCCACATATAGAAACCATGGGCATGAGAGAAAATTGAGTACTAATTTGAGTAGTAAATTTGAGTACTAATTGAGTACTAAATTTGAGTACTAATTGAGTACTAAATTAATTCTTACTCTAGAGCTTCGCCCTGATAATCACCAAGAACATGTTATACGGTACCTTACTGTATGCTTCATTATTCCTCAGGCCATGGAGCAGTTCCAGAGCTACCCCACGTGGGCGCTGTGCATGTGTTTCGCCGTGATGATCGCTGCCATGTTTCACCTTACTGTTTTCTATACTCTATGTTAATTTACACCGTACTGTATGCTTTATTATTTCCCAGGCCATGGAGCAGTTGAAGAGCTACCCCACGTGGGCCCTGTGCATGTGTTTTTCGCCCTGATGATCGTAACTAACATGTTTTACCTTGCTGATACTGTGCATGGTCCCAGCTTAAATAAACCAAATAAACTAAACTAAACTAAACTGTACTGTATGCTTCATTATTCCTCAGGCCATGGAGCAGTTCCAGAGCTACCCCACGTGGGCGCTGTGCATGTGCTTCGCCCTGATGATCGCCGCCATGCTACCCTTGCCGCTGGTCTTCATCGCGCGCCACTTCCACCTGATCCCCGACGGCTCCAACAAGCTGTCCGTCTCCTATAAGAAGAGCATGATGAAGGACATGTCCAACCTGGAGGAGGACGAGTCGCGCTTCATCCTGGGCGGCAAGAACCCGGCCGACACGCCCTCGCCCATGCCCACGCACCGCGCCTACCTGGGGCCCGGCGGCAACTCCTCGCCCATCGAGCTCACCACCACCTCCATCTCCACCCACGGGGTGGGGGTCGGCTACGGCACCAGCAGCACCACCAACACCAACGCCCATCTGAATGTGAACGCCAACGCAGCTGGAGGAGGAGCAGGCACGGGGCCCAAGACCGACTTATGATCACCTCACGCAGGACAAAGATGCGCACGCACACACTACGTATACACACACACACACACACACACACACACACACACACACACACACACACACACACACACACACACACACACACACACACACACACACACACACACACACACACACACACACACACACTAAAAAGGGCCCAGGACCAAGTTAAAAACACAAACACACACACACACGACATATAAATGCTGTACATACACACAGGGTAGAGACAGAGAGAGAGTGAGGTAGGCAATATGCCAGACAGAGCCACAGACAGACAAACCTAAAGGTGGCCCTAAAGGTCAAGCAGACAGACAGGTAGGCAGGTAGTGAAGGAATGGACAAAATGAGGTGTTACAGACAGACAGACAGACAGACAGACAGACAGACAGACAGAGGTGTCAAAAGTAAAAGGTACAATGGAGGGAATGGTGTAACAGCTATGTCATGAGTGACATGTGCTAGTGTTGTAATTACACCACAAAAAAAGTACTTTTACTTTTTTACTTTTTGCTTTTGACACCTGTGCAGACAGACAGCGTCTCTTTACAACTTAGGCCCCCAACATGAGCTCAGGTGCTCAGAGGTATCTCACCTGCTACAAGCCAAGAAGCGAGTTATAAGCCACTATTGCCTCTTTTCCACTGACAGTTTTCTGGTAGACCTACAGCTCGACACAGCACAACTCGGCCACCACTTTTTGCTTTTCGAATAGGCACCACACAGCTCAGTCGTAAAGCAAAAGTGGCAGCCGAGTTGCGCTGTGTCGAGTTGCAGGCCTACCAAAAAACCAGGAGTGGAAAAGAGGCATAAGACACCCCAAAATCTGCCCACCCCACCTTTCTCTCGCCCCTGGTATGCTGCCCACAGGCCTGTGCACTCACACTACCGTAGAGAGATATACCGTACATGTATACAGTATGTATGTCTATCTACGTACATTACCTCCAGGTAGCGCTACCTGCTGTGGGCTTCATAAATTGCACTGCAGGCAGTGTGCAAAACGTTAATAAACTGAAGCTGAAGAGATGTCATATCAGTTAGAGGTGGACAAACTGGACTGAGAAAGTAAATGTCCCAGTCACACATGCTGTACACAGCAGAGTTTGCAGTGTACATTCAACCCTTAGAGAGTACGGTTTGGGTGTTAAATTTGACCTTTAAAGTGTGGAATTAACACTGCAACATTTGTGTGCAGTGTGTACTTTCTGCCGTTTCTCCCAACATAGGTGATCAACTAATCACTGTGTGACCGGGATCTGACAGAATGAGTGAATTGGCTGGAAGGAATATGTGGCAGACAGAGGATTTTACTTTATGAATCCAGGATGTCCCCCTCAGTCAGGCCTCTCCTTCCCTGCCCTTCCTCCCCACCTCCCCAGTCCACATCTGTGTTAGCAGCTCAGGGTGTTGGAGGCCCTAAACGCTGCAATATAATGATCTATCACTCGACACACACAGAGACAATACCGTCCGCTCTGCTTGGGACGAGGAAGCCTTGGTGTCCGTCCGGTCGTAAACAGAGCTCCCTTTTTTCGGAGCGCTTTTCTCCACTTGAAATGGTACGTGAGGAGGAAAGAAAATAACGTAACACAGCACACACAAACAAAAGCCGAGGATTGTTATTTGTAAGCCATTGTAGTTCATACGATGCTGTGGAAAAGATGGAGACCCAGCGCTCTGCATCTCTTCCGCAGCAAAGCTTTGCTCTGTTGCCTTACCAAATGACACATGTGCATGGGCCTTTACAAAAAAAAAAAAACGTTTAGAGTACAATGAGGTATGGAGTGATTGAAAATGGTCCTCCCCCCCCCCCCCCCTACATTTTTGGATGTTGTACATGAGCACAGTTTAAACAAACAAAAACAAACAGATGGATCAAATTCTTTGACGGTGGTTGAACTATACCAGTATTTATGACAAAGAAGCTGTTGTAAGACAGTGTAATTAATAGGCAGTATCTTGCCTGTGTGTGAATATATGGAAGTGAATATGGAGGTCCATATCTTTACTAAAGTACACATCTAGTAGTTTAAATAGGTACAGTAGACTTTAGACTAAAAAAATATGCACTTGTCTCCCTTACCAAAGCACAGACATCCATCCAAAACCTTAGAGGGTGAGAAAAACAATCCTAGAATAACTAAACTACCAGAGTCCTGGACCTAGTAGGATGTAGTAGATTCCCTGAATTCACTGCCAGCATAGCCTAAGACACACCGTCTGCAGTAGAGCATGCTCTCATTCAGTTATTCATTCGTTCACTGGCAAACATTGAAAAAAAAAACCTCAACATAGCCAGCCACTGTTGCCCATAGTGGGGAACAGTCTGGTTAATATGTATATTGTATGAAATATAGCTCAAGGGGAAAAGGAGATGATTCTGAAAGGTCATGTATTTTAAAAAAAGAGCGAGAGATTCTTCTATTCCATGTATTCTGTGTGCAATAAGAAACATGTAGTGCCGTACTATCAGCTATCATTTTTAGTATTTTTTTGTTTTGTTCAGTTAGCTATTGCTAAGTTGTACACACATCGGAGTGTGTGTTTGTGTGTGTGTATGTGTGCGTGCGTGCGTGCGCGTGTGTGTGTGCATGAGTGCAGATAGGGGTTGGTCTAGGGTTGTGTATTTTTATTTCCATTCTGATATGTTCACAAAATAATAGGGAAATAAATAAACAGCTACAGTAGAAACGGTTTCCCCCGCCATATCGTGAAAACACGTAGAGTCCAATGCCTTAAGCACAAGTGCACCTTTGTGTAGGCACCACATTTCTTCTTGCATATCCAAATGTATCCACAATCTCAGGCAGGGTGAGAAGATTTATTTATGATTCTGCAAAGCAGTAGAGTCGGGGCTACGGTACGTGGTGTAAGGATTTGTCTCCAGTCTGGTGTGAAGAAGGTGTCACGTTGCCACCTGTGCTTATTCTGCCTCATTTAAAATGTATCACTCCGTCCTCAGATGTAGTTTTGTGACACAGCTGTGGTGTGGTGTGATGTTGTGTGGTGTAGGGGTTGAGAACTCTGAGGTGCTGAGGTGAAGAGTGGCACAGCAGTGTAGTGCAGGGGGGTAAGTGCCGCTGACACCTTTGGCTGAGCCGGGACAAAGTCATGTGAAGGGCCCCCTCACCCAACACATGCAATGTAATGAGGACCCAGTTCTGGTCCCAGACAAGTGAGGACCCTCTACCTGGGCCCAGACAAGTGAGCCCTCCCACCCCCCCACCCCCGTCGGCATCCCTGGTAGAGGTGGAGAAGGCTGTAGTTCGGTGTGGTGTGGTGTAGGGATGGCATAGCCTGTGGGAATGTGTTGTGGTGTGAAGTGGAGGGGGCTGTGGTGAGGTGCCGAGTAGTGTAGTGCACTGTAGGCTGTGATGCGCAGGTGGTAAGTGAGACTGTGGAGTGTGTGTGTGTTTGAACAGCCGGTAGTAAAGAGCATCTCTCTCTCTCTCTCTCTCTCTCTCTCTCTCTCTCTCTCTCTCTCTCTCTCTCTCTCTCTCTCTCTCTCTCTCTCTCTCTCTCTCTCTCTCTCTCTCTCTTTTCTCTCTCTTTTCTCTCTCTCCCTCTCTTTCTCCCTTCATCTCTCTCTCTCCCTCTCTCTCTCTCCCTCTCTCCCCACACTCCTCCCCTCGCTCTCTGTCTCTGTCTCTGTCTCTGTCTCTGTCTGTCTGCTCCTGAGACAAGTCACAACGACTTCAGTATTATAAATAGACACGGTGTGTATGCCCAGGAGATGAGGCATCACATGCAGCCAGGCAGGCAGGCAGGCAGGCAGAGAGGCAGGCAGAGAGGCAAGCAGGCATGCAGGCAGGCAGAGAGTGGAGAGACTGGTGCCTACTGGTGGCGCTTAATAAATGCTCGGAGAAGCAGCAGGGAGATGTTTGAATGCGTGACATTGATGTGGTGTATCATGCATTGGTGTTATTAATAATCAGGGTTTTGTTGACTTCAAAATGCATGTACATTCAAAATCCCATTATTCCCACTGAAAACTGATGATCTGCCACAACACTATGTGCTCTATGTTTTTCCCTTGTCCAGTCACAACCCTGTGTTGAACTGTATGTGGGAAAATGTTACCAGGAGCAATGGCTTTCCCACTCCTCCTAAAGAAATCAAAGCCTTTGAAATGTGCATCCTACCAATCAGCCTCGAGACAAACATGGCAC
Organism: Engraulis encrasicolus; assembly: GCF_034702125.1. Classification (NCBI taxonomy): domain Eukaryota; kingdom Metazoa; phylum Chordata; class Actinopteri; order Clupeiformes; family Engraulidae; genus Engraulis; species Engraulis encrasicolus. The sequence continues at coordinate 21,083,616 of NC_085866.1, read as the reverse complement.
AATTTGGCTAATACATTTGCACTGATGTTATAGATTATAAGGCACATTGAATCTAATTACACTCATCCTCCCCTGTTGTCGTTGTTATTGTTGTTGTACTGGTAGATGCTATTTATTAGGGGACATCCATTCAGAAACAGTTTGTGGGTATTTTGTTCTTGCTATGTGACCTAGTGGCCACCAGGTGTCTCCCTTATCCACTGAGCAGGCCTGGGAAGGCGTGTCAGGGTGTGTGTGGCCTAGGCAGTATACTCCGTCCATAGCCATAGCTATAGCCTCCAAGTGACATGACAGACAGACACAGCATGACACTGACCAGCCCATCCTAACAGCCAAGCACAGCTGCCACGTTAATGGCTGTGTGTGTGTGTGTGTGTGTGTGTGTGTGTGTGTGTGTGTGTGTGTGTGTGTGTGTGTGTGTGTGTGTGTGTGTGTGTGTGTGTGTGTGTGTGTGTGTGTGTGTGTGTGTGAGAGAGAGAGAGAGAGAGAGAGAGAGAGAGAGAGAGCGAGAGAGAGAGAGAGAGAAAGAGAGAAAGAAGAGAGAGAGGCCACTGTGGCATATTATTGGACTTTCCATGGCCCTCTGTAGTTGCCGACATCCTTCCTGAGTGGCAGAAAGACACCTTCACCTTGTGCACTTCACCATGTGATAGATAGACCAACTAGAGTTGCGTAACAGAGTTGCTCTACCAGACAAACACACACAGATACATGCACACTGACCACACATTCACATGTCCAAATGCACGGAGGAACAAACTAGAAAAGCACAGACGCATGCATGCACACGCACAGAAACATACACACCCATAGACACACATATTACATACTTTTCCAAATACCTTTATATCCAAAGCGAATAAAAAAGAACACACACACTATACGGCCAAAAAAAATGGTCCATAGTGACAGGCAGTGGTTTAGTCTAAGTAGAATGCAGGTATACACAGTATACCCACCTCAAAATGACAAGGATTTCAGTGTACCCACCTAAAATTGATTGAGCCATTATTTAGAATAGCAAAAACATATACAATATACCCACCTCAAAAAAATGCTTAAATATACAGTATACCCACCACAAAAAAGTAGAGTACACCACTGGTGATAGGCCATAGTACAGTCCAGAGTCCAGAAGCGGATGTGCCTGTGTATGTGGATGGTGAGAAAGCTCCATTTTGAGATGCCACTGATTGCCACTTAGCCAGGACAAACACTACAGCCTCCTTCCCTCCCCCTCACTGTCCTCAGTATACACACACACACACACACACACACACACACACACACACACACACACACACACACACACACACACACACACACACACACACACACACACACACACACACACACACACACACACACACACACACACACACACACACACACAGCTAGAAATATCCCTCCCCATACTGTCTTCAGCATCCACACACACACACACACACACACACACACACACACACACACACACACACACACACACACACACACACACACACACACTCACTCACACACTCACACACACACACAGAAAGCCACAAATATTTACTGACTTACCGTATGACAAACGATAGCTGTGTCAACATTGCGCACAAAGACACACTGATCCCCGTCACAATGCTGAGAGCAAAAAAGGAGATGGCTCAGTTGACTGAATATCTCAAACACACACAGGGAGCATCGGACCTAAAAGTCACTTTCACAAATTAGATGAAGAATTCTTTCTATACTGTCCATATACACAATAAGTTGCCCATTTAGACAATGTAATCTGTCTCATTCGTGAAAGAGAAGCACATCGTTATAGAAGTAGTTTGTCGAAATCTTTCTATTCTGTAGGACTTGATCAGCTGATTCAATATCTCAAGCACACACAGGTAGCATGGTGTTACGTCAGTGTCTTTCACAAATTAGAAGCACATTGCTTTAAAACATTGCTTCAGAAGCACATTCCTTCTACACTGCCCAATGTAGACAGTGTACTCCACTTGTCTCTTTCACAAAATACCACAGGAGTACTAGCTTTAGAAGCATACTAGCTTTAGAAGCATTCGTAATGACAAATCTTTCCATACTGCCTCTATAGACAGTAGTCCACCATGTAGTGTGACTTTACAACCAAGCATGATGTCATGGTCAGTTGAACCAAGCACAGGGGTCAACTTTAGGATCACACCGCAGACTGGCCCATACTGTACTTCATGTACCTTGCATAGAGAGAGCACAATCCTCTAGATAGCACAAGGCAGGGTCATCTAAAAGTCAATCCGCTTGACTGTCCCCCATTATCTATCTCCCCTAGCCTATTTGAAGATAGACTACTACTGTATGTTTTCATAATCGATTCAGAGAGCACATGATGTTGATACACTTACTGTACGCACTTAACCGGTCAATGTCAGATTAATTTGGCCCAGAACTTTCTAACGCACACTTACGTCGAGCTCAAGACTCTTTCCGATGGACCAATCCACAGAGTGATGGCCACAGGATGTTCAGTAGCGCGAGGAGCTCTAAAGCGAAGTTGAAACCCTGAAAGGTTTCTCAGGAGGGACCATGTTGATATACTGTAGTACATCCTGAATAATAGTGTGCATGAATGACTCTTACGGTACCTGCTTGTGCAATCAATCGCCCAACCCCAGGAGCTCTCTGCTTCACATCAATTCAGTGTGTGTGTGTGTGTGTGTGTGTGTGTGTGTGTGTGTGTGTGTGTGTGTGTGTGTGTGTATGACTTTGCGTTATTATTAAGTTCAGACACTTTTTCGGGCCTCGTAACGCTTCCCTTCTTGCACTGTGGAGCAGCTCTGAATGTGTGTGTGATCGCGTGCGTGCGTGCGTGCGTGCGTGCGTGCCTGTGTGTGTGTGTGGTGCGATGCAGTGTGTGTCCATCCTTCAGCATGTCAGACAATCTGGCGGGGACCAGATACTGGTTTGGTGGTGTTGCTCGTACCTCACCTCACCTCACCCAGTGGTCTGATACTGCGAGAGAGCTAAGAAACCATACCTGTGCACTCATGTGCCCCCTCAACTCCCCCCTAACTCTACCCACCACCCCACCCCACTACCCACTTATTAGTGCCAATTGATTTGGCATTTTATTTAATAGCCGCGAAGGAAAAGAACGCAGTTGAAGTAATTGCGACTGTGAGGCCTCAGGCTCTGTGGACGAGGTCTCTCCTCCATCATCAGTGAAAAGCAAACACAACACAACCCACCATCCTCTTCCTCTGTCCTCCTCTAACCCTTTCAAATTAATTTGATGAAAGCACACTTGTGATTTATTTATTTTTATAGTGATACTAGAAGCCATTGTATTTGTGGGTTAATCAACATCTATATTTATGTAACGGTGTAATGAAGCTGTATATGTTGCTGTACATTATGTCTAAAATGACCTTGAAAATATTATATATATATTATAAAAACGAAAAACATAATGGGTGACTTATTTCACCCTCTTTACTGTGTATATAACGTTTCTGTACAGTATTGGAGAAAATGTGAGACATTTTTGGAGTGTTGTGTAGTACTGTATGTAAGTTGTGTTGTGTTCCAGTTGGTTGACGATTGAGTTGAAGTCTAATCTAGTAAACCTCACCTTTACCTGGTTGTGAGCGAATTTGTGCACATAAGTGCACGAATAATGTGTACGTATGAGTGTGTTTTATCTTTTGTTCAATTGTGCGCGAGTGTTTTCATGTTGCCTTCCCAATTTGCTGTATTGTGTCGTTTGTTAGGTAAACATGTTGTTGCAATCATAGTGACATGGGGCTCTTAACTTGACATGCAAACCATCTTTGTCTCAGAAATTGCCCAATTATCAACAGTGTCCTGTTATAACCCATGCGAGATTATATAATCTTTCATCTCCAAAGAAATGTGAGCAAACGTTAAGAACGTCAGTTGAAATTCAAATTTTGTCTGTATTTGTTAAACAAAAAACACTCTTGCAGCCAGTTGTTGAGTACCGTACAGTTCTGTTTGGTGTTATATGAGCATGTCAAGTTAAAAGTCCCCTCTCAGTATGGTCCCAGTCCTGTATATAACAGCACCACTGTGTCACTCACTGCTTTCCCAGGCCCATTCAGTCGGCCTGGATTACCAAGATGTTACGTGTGTCGTCCGCTCCTGTCACTGTAGAGTAATAATAAGTGTCACACTCTTTGTTTTCTTAATATTTAAAAAGATAACAGTGGGGCAGGTAAAGAAGTAAACAATCTACTGTAAGCACTTGTCAACAGTGTCATTATACCATATTAAATAATGAATTAAAAAAGCAAAGTGCAGCTGTATGTAATGTGAATGTAAACGCACTTTTATTCAAGCTCTCTGGGAAGAGTTTTGGCATTCTCAAAAATGGGTTATAGAGTCTTATGCTTCTCGTGAACTTTTAAGTCATTTTTGCGTAGTGGTTAAAAAAAAGACCTGACACTTGCACTGTTATAGTCTGTGGAAGCAATATCTTTTGATGTTTTTGCGTCAAAGTTTAAGCTGCCGAAGGACTGAGACCACAGGGGCTGAGGGAGTTGGTGGAAGATGGAGGTCCCTCATTGGGCAGGGCTGTTATGTCTCAGGTGGAGAGTCACTGCTGATTGGTTCCTGAGATACAGGAATGTATACTCATTGGTTCCTGGCACACAGGAGTCTCTTCTGATTGGTGAAGGGCACTCGCACCGTCTCAGCCACTCCACAGCCCCAGACCAAACAGTTCACACTGGACTTTAAAATAAAGAATAAAACATTTAAAAAGCACACATTCACATGCTTTTACTGTACGTATGACAGCTCTACTGTCATAGTGAAGTGTCATGGGTATTGTACAGTATTTAACATTTGTGTGGGAGACAAAAAAAAGAAAACAATGTAGAGATTAAATTTTAAGTTTCACCAGAACAATAAAGATGACATTCTTACTCACATCACTGCTTCTCGAGTTCTCCTTTGCCCTTTATTGACCCTTTGCTCTTTCTCTCTCACTGCATCTGACATCGTACTTTGGCTTCAGTGAACCAGAAGACCACCCCTATGTGGAAATGAACCGGTTTCTGTTATCTCTGCAATTTATTTCTCTCTCTCTCTCTCTCCCTCTCTCTCTCTCTCTCTCTCTCTCTCTCTCTCTCGCTCTATCAGTGTCTGTGTACATCTGTGAGTGTGTGTGTGTGTGTGTGTGAGAGAGAGAGAGAGAGAGAGAGGGAGAGAGAGAGAGTATTTCTGTGTGTGCACCACTTTTGCTAAAAGCATTCAGAAAAGCATAAAAACAGACATTCTGAAGTGGCTTTATTATAGAAATAAATGCAGTGACGCACACCAAGTTGCACATTCCTGGTATAATGTCAGCATATTCAGCTGTTAAAAAAAACACCACCAAACCCTCTTCCTGTCTGCTTCTCTTCGCCGAAGACGTCTCGATGCGGAGGCTGTTAGGCACCATGACTGTAGTAAAGAAGCCGACCGCCTTCAATCTCCGATATCTCTTCTCTTCTCTTCCTTGCGTACAATGCAGTTACCGTAGCAGCAGACCTGAGTCATCCAGTCACCCCGAGCCTTGAGTCAGGGCCGCTGACAGCTTTGGCTGGGCCCAGGACAAAGACATCTGAAAGGGCCCCCTGACCCAATACATACAATGTAATGAGTACTCAATCCTGCCCCCCCCATCTCCCTGGGCCCGGGACAACTGACCCCTTTCTCCCTCCCACCTGTCGGCTTCCCTGCCTTGAGTGACATCTCCTTTCAGAGCTGAAAGGTTGCTCAGCACACAGGCCGCTTTTCAAGGCGATGAAAGGACCTAGTCGTGCCACCAAAAGAGGGTGCCACTCTTGACAGGTGTCCCACCAGGCCTTGAAAGAGCAGTTCTGACACCGTCTGACATGTTCTCCTGAAATAAATGGATTTCTTTTTCTTTCATTTCGAATATGAAATCGTATTCCGTGCTTTACTTGCATAGTCAATAATGTAGAGATAGAGCTTATGATAGAGCTCAACTGAGCTCAGTGGACCAGCACAACGGCGGACACCTGAATTGACCCATTACATTTCACAGTATGCGCAACTGCACACATAATGCATTGCACTCTATGAATGTGGACTTGTTCACCTCTCAGAGAGTTGTAGACTTCCTCCTCATTGATTTCACTTGTTCAAACTGGAACGTGGCCTCAAATTCATTGGGAGTTGTTAATGGATATCACGTAACATTAGAATTATATTACATTCAGCTCATGCTTTTTTGTCCAAAGCAACTTACAGTTATTATTTTCAGGGTGTTGGTTACAGTCCCTGCAATGTGGGGCGAGGTGCCTTGCTCAAGGGCACTTGTGGAGGTGTTACTGTAGGTAGAGGTTAGGTGGGATTCGACCTACAACCCATAGATTTAAAGACCAACTCCCTAAACGCTAGGCCACAGGTACTGTATCACGTAACCCAGGAGCACATGCGACTGTCAAATCCAATATGGTATTTCTCAATGCATTACACACACCAACAGATGAACAGTACAGACCATTAGCATGAGAATATGTACTGTATATAGATAAATATTTAGATCAGTGGAGCCCATTTTGACATCCCACATTTCTGAAGACCCACAACATTTTTCTTACTTGTAGGCTAAACCCCAGGCCTATGTATTTATGAAATATGGTGTTTTATTAGAATATTAATAATTAGTATGTTATATTAGTACTATTTATCAGTATTCATTCATATCATTCATATTTCGGCTGTCAGTATTCATTTTTCAACACTAAACATGTCAGACGACACCATTTGAATTCCAGTGAACCCCATGTGGGCTCCCGATCCCAAGGTTGAAAAAAGTAGTGTAGACCAGGGTTTCTCAAACTTTTTCAGACCAAAGACCACTTTTTCATCCCCAATAATGTTCAGCGACCACATATCAACTGGACAATTGAGGGGGGCTTATTTGACACTGCTAATTTCTTACTTTTTATTCACATTTATTTACAAGCCTGTCTTATTGTGTTGAAAATAAGACTTCCGCTATGTTTAACTTAATTATATTACAAATGTAACCTACTACTAGCTCGTCTTGGAATACTAGAAATCCACTCGTGGACCACCAGTGGTCCTTGGACCACACTTTGAGAAACATCTAGATCAACATGCATTAGTGTGGAGTGTTGAACATAGGTAAACCCATAATGGAACCAGATAAACCCATTGCACATAACCAACAACATAAACATACACACATTTTTATTAGGTCTACGTTAACACCTAGTATATATCAGCAAAGCTACTACTCCATCTATTTCTGTGTATCATTTGTTGTAAGTGCCAATGGGCACAAGATGTCTTCAGCAGAAAATAGTGGCCTTTCTCATCTCTCTCTCTCTCTCTCTCTCTCTCTCTCTCTCTCTCTCTCTCTCTCTCTCTCTCTCTCTCTCTCTGCTCATACACCCAAATGTGAGAGGCCACTTCCATTACATATGTGTGTGTGTGTGTGTGTGTGTGTGTGTGTGTGTGTGTGTGTGTGTGTGTGTGTGTGTGTGTGTGTGTGTGTGTGTGTGTGTGTGTGTGTGTGTGTGTGTGTGTGTGCACGTGAGTGCGTGCGCGTGAGTGTGTGCATAGTACGTGTGTCAGTGCATGCGGTTTGTGATGGTCATGGTCACTCTGAATTGCTATGTCTCCCCTCCCCGTCACCAGTCTCACCTCACCGCACTCCTTCCTCCATCGCAGCTCTCAGACCACTTTGCACATGGCCTTTTAAATCTCCCACCACTACCACCACAATACAACACACACACACACACACACACACACACACACACACACACACACACACACACACACACGCACACGCACACACACACACACACACACACACACACACACACACACACACACACACACACACACACACCCCACATCATACCACTACACCCATCGGACAAATTGAGTAAAATTGCGTAAATGGTGCCTTATTGCGGAGCGTCATTTCCCTGCAAATGGAGGCAGCACTTGCTTGTGCGAGCGAAAGGGGAAGTGCGGTAGCCTGTCATGTCACATCGACGCTGTTTGGACCGCAGAAATGAAGTGTAGACCCACTCGGTGTGTGTGTGTGTGTGTGTGTGTGTGTGTGTGTGTGTGTGTGTGTGTGTGTGTGTGTGTGTGTGTGTGTGTGTGTGTGTGTGTGTGTGTGTGTGTCTGTGTGTGTGTGTCTGTGTGTGTGTGTGGGGGGGAGGGGGGGGGCTCAGTTCGGATTGCAAAGATGGTAGGGAGGCTTGGGAGCCATGGACAGGCCAGTGTGTGTGTGTGTGTGTGTGTGTGTGTGTGTGTGTGTGTGTGTGTGTGTCTGTGCCAGTGTCAGGCTATAACACCTCCATAGCTCAAGCAGGGTGACATAAATTGCCCTGTGAAAGGGAAGGAGCAAGTCTATAGGTGTGTGTGTGTGTGTGTGTGTGTGTGTGTGTGTGTGTGTGTGTGTGTGTGTGTGTGTGTGTGTGTGTGTGTGTGTGTGTGTGTGTTGTGTGTGTGTGTGTGTGTGTGTGTGTGTGTGTGTGTGTCTGTGTGTCTGTGTGTGTGTGTCTGTGTGTGTGTGTGTGCGTACATGTGTGCCTGCTGGCAACATGATCTCCAAAAATTCTGTGCTCCTGGACACGGATGTTAAGGGCACAAAATCCAGGTCCAGGAGCACGGATTTTGCCAAAATTCTGTGCTCCTGGACACGGAATTGTTTTCCGTGCTCCTGGACACGGAATTGTTTTCCGTGATGGACACAGAGAAGTGCTCTCTCTATAGGCTACTCCCACAGCTCTATGTTTCCACAGTCTTGTGTTTTCTCAGGATTTTTATTATTTCAAATATTTTTTCTAAAAAATATCCTACTGACAGGTTAAGGTTAGGGATTGTTTTGGTCTGGGCACAGCTAGATTTCTTTCATTCATTACATGAATTTGATAGCCTAGCAACCAACTGGAAAAGGTACAGTATTTCTCAAAAATATGTCTTTAATGACAGGTTAAGATTAGGGAATGTTTTGGTCAGGGCACAACTTAAATTGCTATAGCATTTTGTTTAGGATTAGCATTTGGTATCTATTTTTCTAATGATAGAGTTACACAGTGCTGTGGTAATAGCCTATAGAAAGCACTTCCGTGTGTCCATCACAGAAAACAATTCCGTGTCCAGGAGCACGGAAAACAATTCCGTGTCCAGGAGCACGGAATTTTGGCAAAATCCGTGCTCCAGGACACAGATTTCGTGTCCTTAACATCCGTGTCCAGGAGCACAGATTTTTTGGAGATCAGGCTGCTGCTGGTGTGCATGGAGTTAGGGAGGGATGCAGAATCAGCAGCCATCTCTGTTAGACAACAATTTGACAAAGCCTCTTCTGAGAGGCAAAAGGTACGAAGTGAAAAGAAGCCAAGCCAGACATAGCACTTAACGCCATCTTACGGACAAGTCAGCCATCTTGAAAGCATTGGCCTGCAAAATGTAATAAGTTAATGAATCTACAGTGTTATGCGTACAGTGTGCTAGCACATACGTTTTGTTACACATTTTACCACACAATATATTTGTGACAGACGGTGGGCAGATGTCTGACTTCAGTGAAAAAGGAAAATATTTTTGCACATGCATGGCTGTCTGTCTTTGCTAAAATGTGAATGTGATGGAGTGACCATCAGTATGGGTGTGGTTGTGACTGTCATGACAACGAGCCTGGCTCTTTGGTGTAGTGGTCAGAGCCCCACTTTACTACCCCAGAAGGTTCGAGTTTGAGTCCCGGCTGGGCAACTCTACTCCCCTTCGCTACAGTGAAAGTATCTGATGGTGACAAGTAAGTCGCTGACGGATGCCCCAGCCTTAGATTTCCAACAGTGTTGCCAATTTGGTATTGTGAGGCATCCTCCTCCTCAATCTCCTCCGTCCTTCACCCTTCTGTCCAACAGTGAAGCATCATGCCATTTGGCATATTTATGTAGTGCCAGTGCATTCCGTGTGCAACCCTTTTGCAAGTAAACTCGTGGTCCTCAACACAGCAGGAAGGCACTTTTGTCACGTGACCAGGTTTTTTGCGTTTTTTCCGCCGTGTCTGCGAATTTATGTTGCCAAAGCAACATGTCTGTATGTCTGTTGCTAAATGCGAAAATGCTCTGCTGGTGTGCCCTGAACAAAACCATCCCTAACCCTAACCTGTCAGTAAAGCAATGTTTCTGCCACTTTACTTTTGCCAAGTACAGCAAAACAAGCGAGGAAATTGGCAAAATTGTGGCAAAATTGTGGCAAAATTGTGCCCAGACCTAAACCACCCCTAAACCTATCTGTTGTGGAGGACACATTAACTTGTGAGACGCGATAGACGGTTCAAGTCGGCGTGTTACCGTAACGCTCTGGTGTGATGTCATGCTGCCTCCACAGAGTAGCTTCATCCTACATCCTCCATCAGGGGTCCCCAAACTAAGGCCCGGGGGCCGGATGCGGCCCGCCACCCCCCTTCCTACAGTTTAATTTTCACTAACCTAGTGTGAATCACCAGAAGTTTCTTGATAGTGTCTCATCTCACTGTAATATAAACGGGCCTACCATTTCTATTGAATCACTCATAAACTGTCAATCACCATATTTTTCTAACCTTTCCTTGATATTTTTACATGGTTATTAGAAATGAAAAGGAAAACCTGTGGCATTTCACATTGAAAAACATGTGAAGTACTCACTTCTTAATGTAAATCACATGTAATGATTAACTATTTTGTACTATAACTTATGGCTATAACAGGTAGTGGCCTAGTATAAAGCTCACATGATTGATCACGGCCCCTGATCATAGTCGGAACGATAATGTGGCCCCCTAAGAAAAAAGTTTGGGGACCCCTGTCCTACATCCTTCCTGCTCCATCCTTCCTTCTCCATCCCTTTCCATCATCCCTCCTCCATTCCATCATTCTCCCTTCTAAATCCTCCTTCTTTTACCCTCCTCCGTTCTCCTCTCCGCTCTTTCTCCTCCACTCTCCTCTTTCCTCTATTATCCTCCACCCTCCTCTTTCCTCTATCTCATGCTCCCTCTTCTATTCTCCTCCTCTCTCCTCTCTCTGCTCTATTCTCCTCTCTCCTCCTCCACCCTCCTCTCTCCTCTATTCTCCTCTATTCTCCTCCACCCTCCTCCCTCCTCTGTTCTCCTCCACTCTCCTCTTTCCTCTATCTCATGCTCCCTCTTCTATTCTCCGCCTCTCTCCTCTACCCTCCTCTCTCCTCCTCCACCCTCCTCTCCTCCTCCACCCTCCTCCCTCCTCTGTTCTCCTCTATCCTCCTCTCTCCTCTATTCTCCTCTACCCTCCTCTCTCCTCCTCCACCCTCCTCTCTCCTCTATTCTCCTCTATTCTCCTCCACCCTCCTCCCTCCTCTGTTCTCCTCCACCCTCCTCTTTCCTCTATCTCATGCTCCCTCCTCTATTCTCCGCCTCTCTCCTCTATCCTCCTCTCTCCTCTATTCTCCTCCATCCTCCTCTCTCCTCCTCCACCATCCTCTGTCCTCCTCCACCCTCCTCTCTCCTCTTTTCTCCTTTACCGTCCTCTCTCCTTTATTCTCCTCCTCTCTCCTCTATTCTCCTCCTCTTTTCTCCTTCCTCCTCCATCCTCCTCTCTCCTCTCTCCTCCATCCTCCTCCCTGTTGTCCACAGACCTGCATCCTCCTTTAGAGCTTTCTGTAAACACGCGTCACACGTCACAGTATGTCACTCTGTAGACAAACACACGCACACGCACACAAACAGAAAGACACACATACACACACACACACACACACAAACACACACACACACACACACACACACACACACACACACACACACACACACACACATACACACACACACACACACACACACACATACACACACACACACACACACACACACACACACACACACACACGCACGCACGCACGCACGCACGCACGCACGCACGCACGCACGCACGCACGCACGCACGCACGCACGCACGCGCGCGCGCGCGCGCGCGCGCGCGCGTATAGACACGTGTGCACACACCACAAGGAAAGACAGATGCAAACACAAACACACACACAAATATGCACATGTACACACACACTCACACTTACACACACTAACATAGCCACAACTACAGCCACGACCACAGATGGGCTCCACATCCTCCGGCCTAATTAGAGGGCAGGACGACTTGGCGGGAGCTCGAGCTGGAGAGGATTTAAGGCTGAGGCTGCGTGTGGGTGTGTGTGTGTGGTGGGGCTGCGTGCCTGTGTGTGTGTGCGTGCGTGCCATGCGTGCCATGCGTGCGTGCGTGCGTGCGTGCCATGCGTGCCATGCGTGCGTGCGTGCGAGTGTGTGGAGCTGCTCCTTCTCCAGATGTTTATGACGGTGTCCTGTTGATATGATCTACCTGTTCACGGTGTTTACGGTTTAGGTTTGATTGAAATGGGCAGATCAGCTCTTTTTCGTCTTTGAGCTTTTGTCTTTGTGTTTGTTTATTTATTTATGTTGTGTTTTATTCCTGTAGTTTATCCTAACTACTATCCAGAGACCACAGATGAAAATTGGGGCTTGTGGCTATAACCTGCCGTAATTGTATGCTGTGCATTTTTCCTGTCAAATAAGCATTAAATTAAATCAAATTAATGAAATTAAAATTTCAAAAAAGATTGAGAACCACTGCTTCTCAGGCTCTATTTTTTATATATATATCTATTTATTTACCTTTTTTGATAGGACAGTTGAAGATGGTGACAGGAGTGGAGAGAGAGAAAGGGAAGTGTTGGCAAAGGAGTCAAGGACCCGGGCCAGAATCGAACCCGGATTGCCGTAGCAGACGATTTAGCCAGGCCACACTCTCCTAGTGACGCAACACCTTCGGCATTGCTACTACTCAGGTCAAGAGCAATGCAAGTACTTTCTGAGCTCCAGAGAACTTGGGAACTCCACCCACTTTGTCAGGAAGCAATCAAATGTGAGTACCTCCAATGGTCCTGGGTAGAGGCGTGTTCAAAGCAGTGCTATGGTTTAAGAAAATGTTTGGTTTAAACTTCGGCACAGCCTTTTCTGGCCTCAACCAGTAGCAAACCAAGGGAGGTGAGTCAACCATGCCGTTTGAGAAACGTTAATTGTTATGTTCTAGGTCAGACCAAGTCTCGAAGAGATTTGAAAGTCGATGATAATCAGGCTACCACAGTAGGGCCCTCCTCCCAGTTTCTTGAGGATACTTCCTCTTTCCCACCAGCCTAGTTCCAGATTTAGCGACATCCCCCACTTCAACCCACGTCTTTCCCCCCGGTACTCTGTCAAGGGACGTGCAAACACTTTCACATGATTGTACGCTTTTTTAGGACTGTGTGGCAATAGCAAAACAGTTTAGAAGGCTGACCCCGCTGTACCTGCTATTTGACATCAATGCCAAATCCATGGAAAACTCATGTTGATTTTTATATAGCCATAAAAGCAACACAATGGAATGACAAAAGAATACTGTAAATCAACAAAATTTAAGTTTTTAAGGGGGAAGAAGAGGTCAGTTGTCCCAGGCCCAGGGAATGGAGGGGCCCAGAATTGGGACCCCATTACATTGTAAGTATTGAGGTGGGGGCCTTTTCAGATTGTTTTGTCCCGGGCCCAGCAAAAGCTGTCAGCAGCCCTGAATATATCTACATAAGACGTACTGTGTGTGGGCCCCTTATATACACAGGGCCCATGTGACTCAGTCACACTTTACGCCCCCTGAACGACACCCCTGCATTGACTACGTGATCATCCAGGAGACATGGGGACACTAGAAGAGGTCAGTTGTCCCAGGCCCAGGGAATGGAGAGGCCCAGAATTGGGACCCCATTACATTGCATTGTAAGTATTGAGGTGGGGGCCTTTTCAGATGGTTTTGTCCTGGGCCCAGCAAAAGCTGTCAGCGGCCCTGAATATATCTACATAAGACGGATTGTGTGTGGGCCCCCTATATACATGGGGCCCTGGTGACTCAGTCACACTTTACCCCCCCTGAACGACACCCCTGCATTGACTACGTGATCATCCAGGAGACATGGGCCTTCAGCCAATGGGACGTGCTAATAGTTGGGTGCGCGCAGGGAAGATGGGCTTTTGACCAATGGTACGCGCTGACAGTGGTGGGGGGACCATTAAGAGAGATGGGCTCTCAGCCAATGGCTCACACCGACAGCTGTCCTGTCCTCTCCGTCCGTTCGCACCTGCACGCACTCGTGCTGCTTTGCTTCCCGCTTCGGCTTCCTTTCACACTTCCATACAGCCGCTCCCAAGCGTTATTTACTGTCCTATTTACTGGACAAATATAGTATAGGTGGGACTGGACTCCCAGTGAGACAGGAGGTGCACACACACACACACACACACACACACACACACACACACACACACACACACACACACACACACACACACACACACACACACACACACACACACACACACAGATGTTCAGGTATTTAGACTGGAGACAGCGACAAGTTCCGCATTCTTTGGCACATGTACTCCCTCGCGCAGCCCATTTGCAAACACCTTTTGTAAAACTTGACCTTCGCCAGTGCATGGGAGGTTCATGTTTCACAACTTTATTACATTTTAGTCAATTGGAGACTGTGGATGACCTCCAATGCAGCTGTTACGAAGAGGTGTTTAATAGTTGTCAAATAGATTAAATATTGTACATGTCAAACTAAATTATATTGACTAGTGCATTCAGGTCACAACAGAGGATCAGAACAGGCCAAAGGACTTTGAATCTGTTTACACATGTATGGATATTTTGGAAACATTGGTTTTGGCCTCTCTGGAGTTTAACAAATCTGTAAAAACTCAGGTGTTATTCATTCAGGGAGCTGAGACGCACCTGTTACAATGCTGTTTTTATGTTTGATCCACATGCTGTGTTTGTACTTAAATTGATTTTTAAATAGGCCTAATTGTGTTTAAAAATATCAGCATACAGTATGTGTAACCAGTATCTTATTGGGCAGCCACCAAACCCCCAGTAGAGCTGTTAGTGTAATGCTGCGAAGAAGTGAAACAATTTGCTCGACTGACACAATATGATGGTGATATGGCCCCAAAGACGTATTAGTGAGGCTACTTAACATACTTACCAGTAATTTCCCATCCACAATCTATCTCTGTTTACATCTGGCTGTGTATCATTGGTCTGGAACTGCCTTAATCACATTAAACAACCAATTAAGTGGTCCATTAAACTGTCTCCAATAATCATCTTCTTCTGTCATCCGACATTAGAAAGACCAAAACGTGCTGCTGGGTCACAACATTTTTTCTGGAAAAGACACAAACCGTAGCAAGACGAATGCCAAATATTTTAGGCTTATTACATTTAAAAAAATTATCAGACATCTTAGTCCCAAAAATTTCAGCAACATTTAGGTTTTCCTCTGTGGTCGGCCCTCAGGTTAGAAACAGATATGTCTCCCACAGAGACCAACAGTGATATTCTGTGCTCCTCCTAAAGTACATTGTGCAGCGTAATCTGTGGATAGCAGCAAAGTGAATTTAGAATTTAGTGTCTTTCTCCCTTCCACCCTATAAGCTGATGAACCACTGAAAGGTTTTGGAAGTATTGAGGAAGAGCATAGTGATGCTTCAACAAACAAACAAATGTCTTCTTTTTTTTAGAAAGGTCCATACTCAGTCCACCTGGTCTGTTATTGAGGCACGGCTGAATACAGGATGTTAGTTCAGGAAGGAAGGTTAATTTCAGTCTCAGAGCCCCCTCGGGCAGTCGAGTGTGTGTGTGTGTGTGTGTGTGTGTGTGTGTGTGTGTGTGTGTGTGTGTGTGTGTGTGTGTGTGTGTGTGTGTGTGTGTGTGTGTGTGTGTGTGTGTGTGTGTGTGTGTGTGTGTGTGTGCGCGTGCGTGTGTGTGAGTGTGTGTACATGCGTGTTCTCCACTGGTCTCATAAGCAGGTGTCGTCCCCAAGTGTACTCTACATTCTGGGAATGCAGGAACTGACACTAGGAAAAGGAAAAGGTGCTGTGCAAAGTGAATAGAGTGCAATTGTACATTGGGGAGACCACTCAAATACCACTTCAAACAACAACCTATAGGGACTAAATGCTCTGAACCTGTTGTATTTTTTGTTGTTGAAAGAAGCAGTGCTGTAAATTCCAAAATGTAGGCCTATACATCTGTTTGTTGTTTTCGATGACAACAACGGGTCAATAGGAAAAGGTATTTGATGGACACATGGTACAGTACTGTACATGACCAACTTCCAGAGATTAAGAATGTGTTCTACAGTATGTGATTTGTGGACAAATTTGTCTTGGGGACAACGTGGTTGCAGCACCATAACAACATCAACAGATAATACAGACAAAGTCAAATATAGTTTAATATATTAATTGCTGGCAGGCATACAAAAGATAAAGACAGAGGTGCAGGAACAGAACCAGATACAGTACATTGGACCTAAGCCCCCCTCTCTTTAACACAAACCCATCCCCAACGAAAACACATACATTTTATTATAAATATATAAATAACATTGATTCAATAATTTAAGAATAGGTGGTAGGCCTGGGACTGGGGTTCGATTCCCGATCCGAGGTAATTTCCTGATCATCCTCCGTCTCTGTCCCACTCATTTCCTGTCCCATTCTTCACCATTCTGTCTAAATAAAGTAAAATATATACGTAAATATATATTTAGGCTTATTTTCTAAAGAATAGGTGGTAAAAGTGATATTAAAATAAAGGTGTCCACCGAGGACAGATCCTGAAGGCCAGGCATGCGTGGGCTGTACAATGCAATGCTGAGTTCTACTTATTCTTGATTAGACTTCTTTTTCTTTTCTTGTAATTTGCAGTGCAATCACTCCTATTCAATCAGCATGAATACCATCTGTGATTACTGTTTTAAAAAACGTCTCCAATCAGACCCACCAGGCCAATTCAATAGTTTTCCTCCCCCACAAGCCTCTGTGTGGTTTACTCATCATGTTTGTCTGCCTCCTCCTGAAGTCTAAGGACAGTTGTTTCAAAGTCAAGCCAATTATGAGAAACATGCATAAAATTTGGTGTATCTCAACCCTAATACACAATTGCAATATCTCTCTCCCTCTAGCCATCCCTTGGGCATGTGTGTGTGTGTGTGTGTGTGTGTGTGTGTGTGTGTGTGTGTGTGTGTGTGTGTGTGTGTGTGTGTGTGTGTGTGTGTGTGTGTGTGTGTGTGTGTGTGTGTGTGTGTCTGTGTGTGTGTGCATTCAATGTAATGAGGGCCCAATTATGCCCCCCCCCCCCCCGCCTCCATCTCCCTGCCCGCCCCCCGCCCCCCCTGTCGGCTTCCCTGCATGTGTGTGCAGTGTCTTGACTGAGTGATTCGGAACTGAGTAGAATGATCCATTTATGCATTCCTGCATCAGCACATCTTACAATGGGGAAAAAACGTGATGAGATCTATCAAGCATAGTCTATTTCTCCCAACAGACTTCACTCAACAACACAGACCAACCTTGACTCCCATTACATTACTCTATTGGCTTTTAGGTTGTGAGAGACGCTTGTAAAAAACATTCCCTCTGACAAGAGTGCACGAGTGATGGATGTTTGATGTTAAAGCGCTCTGCTCTCTAAATGAGCATCATGAAAACAGCCACTGGCAAGAAGTCGTTGCCCATTATGGCCAATTCTTCTCTGATTTCCTCAGTTGAGTGCATCTGAGCTCATGTACAGTAAGCGAGTGAGTAGTAAACTAAATGCGTCAGTAATTTATTTCAATATTCTTGACGATTTCCTCTGTACTAATAATTCACAGTACATTAGGAATATCAATCAGTAAGGTGCTACTGTATAACAGACATAACCAAATCAATACAGTTTCAATCAGTGCATAGTATCACATTGACCATGCCATAACACAGACTCATGTGTAGGCCCAAAATTAGAATCTTTCATAGGGCCCAAAATTCCTGGCGGTGCCCCTGCTGATATGCCATTTTTGGCCTTTGGACCATGGACTATGGCCCTCTGCTTGAGGTGGGTAAATGATGAGTTAGAAGCTCTGAGGTGACTGAATGAACTACTAGACCAGCTGTAATAGAAATGTGCTGTTGTGTTTCAAAGGCTGTTGTGTTTCAATGGATGATCCAGTAAAAATGGAAGCTCTGTTTTTTCTCCTTCCCTCTCTCTCTCTCTCTCTCTCTCTCTCTCTCTCTCTCTCTCTCTCTCTCTCTCTCTCTCTCTCTCTCTCTCGCTCCCTGTTTTTCTGTTCCATTCTCTCTCTCTCTCTCTCTCTCTCTCTCTCTCTCTCTCTCTCTCTCTCTCTCTCTCTCTCTCTCCTGTTCTCCTGGGAAAGGCCGCCGGGCAGCAGGAGAAAAACAAGAGATGATGTCCATTAGCCGGTCCCCAGGGAGCTGCTTTCTGCTCATTGAACAAACGCCCGCTAATGGCTAATGCTAACACACCACCGCTAATCATGCTAATGGAGGGAGTCCCCCCCTCATGGCCTGATGGCAAGTGTGTGTGTGTGTGTGTGTGTGTCTGTGTATGTGTGTGTGTATGTGTGTGTGTGTGTGTTCAAGGAAATAACACCACTAGCACCTCACTCGCACACACACACAGTTGCACACACACACGCACACGCACACACACTCACACACGTTGCATCAGACCAGCACAAATCCCTCAGTGGTTATGTACTGAATGTCCTGTCACACTCATGTGAAAACGTCAATTTGGTGGACCGGCTGCAGCTTTGATGCTTTAATCTCTGAATAACTTCTAAAAAATGGGTGAAGTATATAATGTGTAAGTGGCTTACGACAGCGGCATATTCAGATCATTGGACGTTTAATTCCAAATTAACTCAATTTTATTATTTATATATATATATGTATATTGTTAGGGGCATTTTGCCTTTATTTCGATAGGACAGTAGAGAGTGGCGACAGGAAGCGAGTAAGAGAGAGAGATGGGGGAGGATCTGCAAATGACCCTGGCCGGAATCGGTCGCCAGCGTAGTAACCCAGTGCCCCACCATTAGGCCAGGGCAGAGCCACTCAAATTAATTCTTACTAAAAATTAATTCCATTTGACATGATTGGGTAGGCCTACTAGGTTTATTCTGCTTTAAAACAATTCCGGTCGTTCCATGTATGCTCGTTGCTACACGATGACAAGGACCCAGGTCCAGCATTTGCGTCTTGTGTCCAATCGAAACATTTTCTTATCCCCACGCTTTGTTCTGAATAAAATGAAATCAATAGTAAGGGAAACCAATTGGAATGGTCATTCTACCACTCTCACAATGATCCAGGACCATTATTTATTTTGCCACTCACAGTGATCCACGAACATTATTCATTTTAACGCTCACAGCCATCCAGGACCGAAGTTTATTTCGCCAATCACCATTATCTATTTTACCACTCACAGTGATCCACGACCATTATTCATTTTAACGCTCACAGCGATCCAGGACCGAAGTTTATTTCGCCAATCACAGTGATCCAGGACCATTGTTTATTGACTGTTCACAATGATCCAGGATTATTGGTCATTTTACCAATCACAGTGATCCAGGATCATTGTTCATTTTACCGCTCACAGTAATCCAGGACCATTATTCATTTTAAAGCTCACAGTGATCCAGGACCGAAGTTTATTTCGCCAATCACAGTGATCCAGGACCATTGTTTATTTACTGTTCACAGTGATGCAGGATGATTGTTCATTTCACAGCTCACAGTGATCCAGGACCATTGTTTATGTTACTGCTCACAGTGATCCAGGATCATTATTCATTTTACCACTCTCACAATGATCCAGGACTATTATTTATTTTACCGCTCACAGCAATCAAGGAAGATTTTCATTTCACTGCTCATAGTGATTCAGGACCGAAGTTTATTTCGCCAATCACAGTGATCCAGGACCATTCTTCATTTTACCGCTCACGATGATCCTGGACCAGTGATTATTTTACCATTCACAGTGATCCTGGATCATTGTCAATCTTACCACTCATAGTGATCCAGGACCAGAGTTTATTTATTACTCAGGAGATCCAGGACCATTGTTTATGTTACTGCTCAAAATAATACCGGATCATTGTCAGTGTTGTACCCGAACGCGTTCAATGAACGAAAGTTCATGAACTCGTTCATATTTTCAGCGAATGTGAACTGAACGCGCTGTATTTCCTAGATGATGAACGAACTATGAACGCGTTCATTCTGGAGCCAGTGAACGACACGTTCATTCCGTTCATCTCGTAGTTGCCAGATTTAATTAATATTCCTGCAGAAACCGCGACTAAACACAGTGCCAGAGAGTCTTATGTCTTATCCATTCTCTCTGACAGCATCTTTCGTCTCGTGCAAAGAGGCGGGACCAAGCAAACAGCAGGATAGTCTACTTAAAATCAGAGCGGCCAGCATCCAACCCGCAGTGTTATTACAGTGAGTTTTGTAACTTCCTGGTGACTTTTTAGATAAACGCTTCGACCGTGTTCTGGGCATTTGGAATGGAGTGCTCTAGCTTCACTACGTATTTAAAATAAAATGTGCCGCGCACCACCAACAACAAGAGAAAGCTGTCTGCTGGTGCGTTGCAGGTTGGCAAATTTTGCGCATGAGAAGGAGAATAACAGTGCTGGAAAAAGTTGCGGAATCCACGCACCCGTGTTAAGTCCAGTCAATACAGTAAAAAAAAGTGAAATCGCTAAGCTGGCACACACAGTGTCTAAACAACAAACACTGTAAAGGCTACTAATGATAAACCACTCCTCTTAATGCAAAACTGAAATACAGTAGCCTAATATCCAACAATGTCATTGTTAAAACTAATTAGGCCTAAGAATGGGCTTTGTCAATTAGGCTACATTTTTTTCCCAACATGGCGGGGGGACTGAACTAGGCCTAGTTCATTTTGTGAGCTTTTCATTTCATTTTGAAAGATTATGAGCTATGAACGAACTAGTTCGTTCTGAGAGCTGTGAACTGAACTATGAACTAGTTCTGGTAGAAAATTAACTTTCCCAACACTGATCATTGTTCATTTTACCGCTCACTATGATCCTGGACCGTTATTCATTTGGCTTCTCACAGCGTTCCAGGACCATATTTTCATTTCCATTAGCTAGTTGCTAACTATGTTACCTTCAGTAATCTGAGTTGCTAACTATGTTACCATTAGTAAGCTGCCTTTAGTAATCCACTAAATAATAATACTCACCACTATTTTTTCAAAGCTTTATTTTAGATATTTGTAACCCATCCTTTTTAATGAAAATATGGTCCTGGAATGCTGTGAGTAGCCAAATGAATACGGTCCAGGATCATAGTGAGCGGTAAAATGAACAATGATCAGTGTTGGGAAAGTTAATTTTCTACGAGAACTAGTTCATAGTTCAGTTCACAGCTCTCAAAACGTTCATAGTTCATAATCTATCAAAATGAACAAGCTCGTTCATAGTTCACACAACATAGGGATGACCCCAATCAGGGAGGAGGGCAGCGGTGGTGATTGGATGAACTGGGTATGCAGGCCTATGTGTTGTAGGTGGTCTGGAAAAGATGGGTCTTCAGATGTTGTTTGAAAGATGACAGTGAGTCAGACTCACGGATGGCCTGGGGAAGGGAGTTCCAGAGGGTGGGGGCGGCGATGCAGAAGGCTCTGTCCCCCAGGGTACAGTATTTTGTCTAGATGGTGGGGGTGAGGAGGTTGGCATCAGAGGAGCGTAGACGGCGGGGAGGAGAGTGACGGTGGAGAAGATTGGTGAGATACAGAGGGGCAAGGTTATTTAGGGCTTTGTAAGTAATGAGGAGGATCTTGAAGTGTATACGCTGTTTTATGGGAAGCCAGTGAAGTTGACAGAGGATGGGGGTGATGTGTTCTCTGGAAGAGGTGCGGGTGAGTAGCCGGGCAGCACAGTTTTGGACATATTGCAGTTTTTGAAGAGCATTTGAGAGGAGGCCATACAGAATGCTGTTGTAGTAGTCAAGTCTGGAGGTGATAAAAGCATGGATAAGAGTTTCCGCAGCTGAGGGTGAAAGGGTGGTCAAAGGCGGGCTATGTTGCGGAGGTGGAAAAAAGATGTTTTAGTCCTGTTTTTTTATAATGTACGTCTTCATGTTACTTGAAATAAATACATATCATTAATGCTTTGTGCTCACGCGTCAATGTGTCACGTTTTTTTACCATTGAGATGTGGCAACCCTAGCGCGGGGTGGTCAAATTCTATTAGATGCGGTTTCCTGCATTTTAACCAAACTGCGACCCGTTTCAGCTCAATACGGAATATAGGCTTACTTTTGTTTCTAAATACGGGACGATTCCGTGTTTCAAGGGGACAGTTGGCAACCCTACCCAGGGGTGAGAAAAATCAGCATTGCAAATGTTGAGCCACACTCGAGCTCTTCTAATGGTGTTAATTGGTGACTGCCGATGGAGGGGGGGAACACACCTTAGGCTACATAGGTGACACATGACTCAAGCACGATGCAGTGTGCAGACTAGCAGAGCAGAGCAGAAGGACAACTATGTAGACATGCACCTTTTCCATGGCAGAATAAAAAAAAGAGAGAGAGTGAAAGTGAAAGAGTAAGATCGACAGAGAGAGAGAGAGAGAGAGAGAGAGAGAGTAAGAGAGACAAAGACATTGTCGCAGAGAGAAAGAGAACAAGAGACAGACCGAGAGAGAGAGAGAGTGTGAGACAGACAGAGGGACAGTGTGTGCATGAGTGAGAGAGAGTGAGAGAGTGAGAGTGAAAGTGAGAGAGTAAGATCGACACAGAGCGAGAGAGAGAGAGAGGGAGAGAGAGGTAGAGTAAGAGAGACAAAGACAGTGACGCAGAGAGAAATAGAACAAGAGCCAGACAGAGAGAGAGAGAGAGAGTGTGAGACAGACCAAGGGACAGTGTGTGCATGAGAGAGAGAGAGACAGAGACAGAGAGAGACAGAGAGAGAGAGAGGGGAGAAAGCAACAGGACAAACGAGTGAGAGGTATAGAGAGAAAACCGGAGATAAAATCGGAGTGTAAAAAATAGCACTTGTGTGCCGAGCACAGCTTGCACATAAGGAGCCACCACGTGTCACTCTTCTGCTTCGCAATATCTGGATGATGCACTGATCGGAGCGAGAGAGGGGTTAGACGCGTTCAGAACAGGTTGCCATGACAACCTCCCCTCGTTTATGCCACCTCTCTCTTTCTTCTTCCCCTCTTTGTCTTCCTTTGCTGTCGTTTATGGGGGTAGCAATGAGACTCTCGATGGGAGAGGTGAGGACATCTGAGAGGCCGAATGGAACCATTTGTGGCCTTAATGGCAGGTCACCACACACCACACACACACACGCACGCACGCATGTTCACATGCACACGCACACACACAAACACACACACACACGCATGTTCACATGCACGCACACACACACACACACACAATCAGTATTGCACACGTGAGCGCATGCACACACACACACACACACACACACACACACACACGCACATACACAGTCACGCACACACACACACACACACACACACACAATCAGTATTGCACAGGTGAGCGCGTGCGTGTGCGCACACACACACACACACACACACACACACACACACACACACACACACACACACACACACACACACACACACACACACACGTTCAAATGCACAAAGTTTGAAAACACAGCTGTTTTATAACCATAAATACCTGCTGCACCACTGACAGTGAGAATAGTCTCCTTTCGAAACCTGAATGGACCCAAAAGGTCAATGCATCACATTGACTTTTAGTCAAGAAAAATCATCAATCATGGCGTGAAATAAATCTGTAATATCTGTAATATTGGGATAGGCCTACTTGTGTTTTTCCAATACTCATGTAAGGTTCCAAATTCATTTTCTAACAAACTGACTGATTGCGCAAACCACTATTATCCTCAAACATAGGGCTGAATTCAGGTACATTGGACCACTTTTGGACATTCACTTGCAAAAAAGTGGCCAAATTTACCTGAATACACTAATACTTTTTTGCATATTGTGGTTGTGTCGTCTAGTCTAAGACTAAAGTGCATATCTGCCCTTATTGTATGATTGCTTTATTTTTGCACATAACTATGGTCCTTTTGCATAGTTTAGTTGTGTATTAGTTAAGCCTATTAAGACATGGTCCCTGTCCTAAAGGAACTGTTATCAGAATGTTGTAACTAAAGCTCTGTGTAAAATCTTTTCAATGACAATTACAGCGTTCCACTGGCAGAACGGTTTGCATTAGACTTCTTAGACTTCTTTATTGTCCATTAAACTTACATGAAATGGAAATCTTGCGTTGGTAGTGGCATTAAGACATAAGGCAAACACGCATCACAATCAGCATACAGAATAATTAGATAGGCCTATATATATATACGTATATTAAAAAATAAGATTATGGGGCTAATACATGATGAAAAAAACAATAGGAGCTTATATATAAACTTTAGTGAATAGACTCAGGGTCCAAATTATCAACAAGACATAAATATGTACATTATAAAAAAAACAGACAAACAAAAAGCATAATACATAAGACATCCACATTCATACACCCTTCTTATAGAGTCGAATATCTGCCCTTGTTTTGTATGCCAGGCAGCTTCAGCTCGCGGTAAATTATAAAGGTCGCCACTAACTGCTGGCCTCGGGAGGCAGGCACAGTCTGTTTGACCTCTCTTGGCTACCGTAGATATTCTTAGATCTCTTAGATCTATACCGTAGATGTATTTTTGTCCATCCTGTGAAGATGCTTTGAAGTTAGCAGCAGCGGTGGGAGCAGGAGTCAGATGTATTGTCCATGTTGTGAAGCCTCAACTAGACTCTACTTCCATGATTTACTGTATGTGGCACCCGTGTGTGTGTGTGTGTGTGTGTGTGTGTGTGTGTGTGTGTGTGTGTGTGTGTGTGTGTGTGTGTGTGTGTGTGTGTGTGTGTGTGTGTGTGTGTGTGTGTGTGTGTGTGTGTGTGTTTATGTGTGTTTATGTGTGTGTGTGTGTGTGTGCATGCTTGTCGTCACAACCACATACCCTTGCCTCGCTTTCTGAGTGTGGTTCTGTGTGTGTGTGTGTGTGTGTGTGTGTGTGTGTGTGTGTGTGTGTGTGTGTGTGTGTGTGTGTGTGTGTGTGTGTGTGTGTGTGTGTGTGTGTGTGTGTGTGTGTGTGTGTGTGTATGTGTGTGTATGTGTGTGTGTGTGTGTATGCATGTGTATTTCTTTCTCTCTCTCTCTTTCTCTTTGTATGTGTCCTCTTAAGGCAGTCTTCTGAATGCACTTCACTTCCTGTAGCACAGGGAGAGAGATGCACCTCGAAAACAGGGTTGCCAGATGTGACTGATGCTATTTAACCCAATAAAGGCTCAAAAAACACCGGAAGACACCAAATTCGACTCAATTTAAAGATACTTCTATTCTATGGCCATAAATCTATAAAACCTACAGAATCATTTGCCCACATTGTCATCTTATTAATAAAAACAATATGGGGGAAAACCACCTAATCTGGCAACTCAGCTCTGAAGTGGGGTTAAAACCAGCGCTGGTGTGACCTGGCTAGAGGGATGATCACTTCTCCATGGTAACAGTGTTCGATATTGCCATGACAACATGTTTGGAGAGAGAGATTCTAAAAAAGCCTAACAGACAACAATGAGGAAGGGCTGCGTATTCGCAAGGGCTGGGGGCTGGGGGCTGGGGATTAGGCAACGCAGAGAGGAAATGAGGGGTTGTCATCTCATCTCAAATGGTCTCTCATGTGTCCTCTGAAAGATGACATGATGTAACCTTTGACCTTTGTGTGTGCGTGCTGTGTCAGGCATGATAACCTCTGACCAGCCATTGTGCTTCATATACACAGTGGAACGTTTGGCATGACAAAGACACTTACTAAGGTGTGTGTTTGTTAGTGTGTGTGTGTTTGTGTGTGTGTGCGTGCGTGCGTGCGTGCGTGCGTGCGTGCGTTTGTCTTATTTTCTGCCCCTGTACTGTGTAGTGCAAGGTGTGTAGCAAGTACTGTATGATATGCAGTGCACAGTCACTGGAATAGTCAAAAAAATATTTGATCTTCATTGATGGGGCATTCTGATGAACTATATAAATTTTTTATCTATATCCACACACACAGCCTAATAATTTGGATTACATTAATTTCTGCCATAAACACGTAATTGTTTAATTGAAAATGTCCAGTGGGTAGCCCTCCACTTATGTGGCTGAAGCAACGGTAGCCCTGAGACTAAGACCCACCGTGTCCCACGCCTGGCGTAGTGTGTACACCCAGGGCCGCTGACAGTTTTTGCTCGGCCCCCCCCCCCCCCCCCCCCCCCCCCCCCCCCCACCCCCCCCCCCCCACTGTCGGCTTCCCTGGGTACATCAGTTGCTGTGGGTGCGTTCCAATATGCGACCTTGCGTCCTCCACTTGTGCTTGTGGCTTTGTAAAAAGAAGTAATATGTCGTGGTGACATCACTAACAACAGCATTATATTTCAATATCTCACAAAAGCTCAATTGTAAAGTCATTTTCTGATTTTCAAACAGGATGGTAAATGAAGAATAGTCCACCAAAAATTGGTGTGTCTAGGCTGACAATGGGGAAACTTAATTGTTTTCTCCATTGAGGCGGGGCTTCAACAAAACGTGAGGCCACAAGCCCAAGTGGAGGACGCAAGGTCTCATATTGGAATGCACACTGTGTGTGAAAACACTCCCCCAATGGCCAGGTCCGGCCTGCTGCCTGCCTGTGAAACGGTTGCTGAAAGGAGAGACAGGCAGGCAGTCCACTTTGATTGCAGACATTTAGTTCAGAGGAACTGAACATCAAACACCTGCGTGTGATCATCACTAGGCAGCCGTTATAACTTTGAAGCTGCTGCCTGCCTCCGACACAGCTACAGACAATAAAAGAAGACAACAACAAACGATGTGGCTGGCTAGATGAAACATAAATAAATAAATAAATAGATAGATAAATAAATAAATAAAAAGATTTTGCAGGGGGGAAATAAACTGAACATTAATCATCAATTACAAAACGTTTTGGCAAATTACCATAAACGTGAACGTTTTATGAATGCGGACTTTGAACATGATACGAATTATGTACACACATCTTTCAAGCAGAAACAGTCTTAACTTGGATACAATGCATTAAGCCTTATTTCACAGCTCAAAGATGTGCTTTTAGAAGGATTTTGGGGTGGGGGGGGGTACTTTAATTGTATTTTTCAATTTGAGTGTGTCTGTGTGTGTGTGTGTGTGTGTGTGTGTGTGTGTGTGTGTGTGTGTGTGTGTGAGAGAGAGTGAGAGAGTGAGAGTGAGAGAGAGAGAGAGAGAGAGAGAGAGAGAGAGAGAGAGAGAGAGAGAGAGAGAGAGAGAGTGTGTGTGTGTGTGTGTGTGTGTGTGTGTGTGTGTGTGTGTGTGTGTGTGTGTGTGTGTGTGTGTGTGTGTGTGTGTGTGTGTGTGTGTGTGTGTGTGTGTGTCCACAGGTGATTCCTGGTTTCACTGTTGAGGAACAGGGTAGAACATCACCCTCAGGGAATACCAACATTGCAGTCTTAAGGGAATAGGAACATTGCAGTCTTCAGGGAATACATACAAACATTGCAGTCTGAACCAAAAAAAGGAAGTTCTCTGTATTTGGTGATGTTTGGTGTCGTCCCGATGCATTTGGCCAATGCTTCAGTTGTTTTCCATAAGATATGAAATACCCATTAGTTAAGCCTCAATGCGGAGTAACACAAACATGTTTATCAGTTTATTAGTTTAATTCCCTTCCTGTTTTTCTGTTTCCTGTGTGTGTGTGTGTGTGTGTGTGTGTGTGTGTGTGTGTGTGTGTGTGTGTGTGTGTGTGTGTGTGTGTGTGTGTGTGTGTGTGTGTGTGTGTGTGTGTGTGTGTGTGTGTGTTGATGATTAGTGTGACTTATCGTCCTCTCCATCTCCATGGCAATGGCTCTGTGCTGCATGTGCAGACGGGCCATGTGAGAAAGCAGACGAGAGCAGAGCCAAAGGGCACGCACACACACATGCACACACATGCACACACATGCACACACAGACACACACACAGAGACACAGACACACACAGAGAGACACAGACACACAAATGCACACACAGACACACACATGCACACACAGACACAGACACAGACACAGTCACACACACAGACACATGCACACACACAGAGACACACACATGCACACACACACACACACACACACACACACACACACACACACACACACACACACACACACACACACACACACACACACACACACACACACACACACACCATCAGTATTGCACACGTGCACGCACACAGCAATGCACACACACATACACACATAGTGCATACGGCCGCTGACAGCTTTGGTCAAGCCCAAGACAAAGTCATCTCAAAGGCCCCCACCGAATGCATGTAATGTAATAGGGATACCCCACACCCCACTTTCCTGTACACACACACACACACACACACACACACACACACACACACACACACACACACACACACACACACACACACACACACACACACACACACACACACACACACACACACACACACACACACACACACACACACACACACAAACAGACTATTACAGCCCAAATGATGCAGAGGCCTGAAAAGGTCACCCCCAAAAGGAGAATTTTCTCAACAGAAATCAAATTCACATTCAGCGCTTCTTGAGATAGGGAACCTTTTTTTATTTGTATTCCAGCATGGAAATCCATATCTACATGTTACAAGAAAATAACAGCACAGCATTAGACTTACAAGTGTTTACAATGGTCATTTTGTACAGTCACAATAACACACAATCCATTACAAGGAACTCTTGTGTGTGTGTGCGTGTGTGCCTCCAGTATTGTAAAGCAGAATAGCAAAGGAGGAAAGAAAAATAGATAAATAATATTGACAGTATTAAAATAATCTCTTCACCTTTTGGTGGAAATCAACAAGAAGTTACTGCATTTTTTCATACACGTTTATTCATATCTACTCATCAATATGCGTCACTGTGCTACATATCACTGTGCTTTTATTTACAAACGCCAGGTATCAATAGTATGATGGGGATTTGGGTGTGAACAGAAATGACTCATAGTTTATTAACTGTGTGGCGTAATTTAACATAAGGCAACCATGGCTATCAGACTTATCGGATTTTATAGGAAAAAGAGAATACTTCTGCAGTGTCCTCAGTTGATTTGGGTCACCAGAGATCCTAATTTCATTAAAAAGGAATCC
This sequence comes from Engraulis encrasicolus, assembly GCF_034702125.1. NCBI lineage: Eukaryota > Metazoa > Chordata > Actinopteri > Clupeiformes > Engraulidae > Engraulis > Engraulis encrasicolus. The sequence goes on along the minus strand of NC_085866.1, from coordinate 21,054,357 downwards.
ACAAACAAATAAAGCAGAGAAACTGAGACTGACTACGTTAGGCACAACCGGAAATAGTGTTTTGGAGCAGTGCTATGATGCGCTTAACGGATAAGTGCACTATTTTGAACATTTACCTCCTTTTCTAAACTGTCTGCAATAACGTTTTAAGAAGACATACGGACATGCCCATAGATGGCCATTCTAAAGCCAGTTGAAAAACACAATCCAAAAAATAGCCAAATAATCGAGACAGCAGCAAACATTAAAAAAAATGGTCAGGACCTCTAGTATTTATTGCACACAATTCAGAAAATGGGCTAAAATAGTGCACTTATCCTTTAAATAATGTCCAACATTTTGGTCCCCTGTCAACGGTTCATAGACATAGATTTGGATTGAATAATATGCCACAAAAACATTGTTTTTGTCTTTGTAGAAACAGATAATAAGCACATATTATGCCACAAGAACAATGCTTTCTTCTGCCATCCGGTTGAGCTTTACAGTTGTGACATATTGTTAAAGGTCGCACCCTGATCCACCAGACATACAATGTGAACTTCGCATGAGCCTAGCCAGAATTATGCAGTTCTGGAACTGTCAATATCAATATCTCAACGAGAAGCGTATAACCCCTCGCTCACACATCATTGTTGGTACTTTGTGTGGCATGCATCCAAAAGTTCAGCAATCTCAAACTTTATGCAAATGAATCTGCCCGCCACATCACTCAACGTCCAACAGCAGGGCAAGACGGAGTGGCGGGCTCTACAGTGGTCCAGTGACAATACAGACCATATGATTATGTCCTACCGTTATGAAAGCATGTTCAAGGATGGTAGTACTGTATGTCTGTGTTGCGAACTTCACATCGCATGTCTGGTGGATTTGAACTGCATTGCGCAGTTGTTTTGACAGACTGAACTGACATGTCCGAAGGCAGAGACATGCCTATATCTCGGCTGCTATAAAGACACTACTGTATGTCCATTTAGGCAACGCACACACTTGAATTATCAGCCCAACAGTGTCAAGCCATTTCACAATGATGATGTTGTGTTCTAGATCTAAATCACAAGTTTACAAGGATTTTTTATTAAAACACAATCTTGTTGTTGTTGTTTTTTTACTCCACTTTACATTATCACATAGCTTTTGAGTGTGTGATTGTGTGTGTGGTTGAGAATGTCCATGAGTAGGTGAAGAAGATATGACCTCACATTGCATACGGCAAACATCATTGCTTACAAAGTGAAACAATGAACACACTTTGACTGAAAAAAATATTGCTGAGGAACGCATGGGGGGGGGGGGAGGAGAAACGACAACCATGTTTAACAACGACGATCAACAACAGAATCAGTTGAACATGTAACCAATGTTAACGACAACAGAGAGACGCACTCCAGATAGTCAAACACACCCAAGATCATTGTCTCTTACATATATTACATAGGCCAGATGGAAATATCACCTTTTATGGAGAATGTTGAAGCCATGCGGAACATGCAGTATGAGTTGTTAGGGGTGAAAAAGTAAAAGGCCAGTCTTATTTTCCAATAAAAACGCATAGTGTGGTTTACAGAAGATTGGGCTGAAACAGAAAATTGGCAGTATTTTTTTTTCTAAAGCCAAGATGCCTGTTTCTGATGCTTTGGGTGGGTGGATGGGTGAGTACTGTAGGCCTATTGGCCTGAATATAAGACTAGCTCCGTTTTCAAAGGCATATTTTTTTAGAACAAAACCCCTGTCTTATGTTCAGGCCAGCACAATCATTATTATCAATGAATGTAAGTAATGTCTTATCAACAAACAAAAAAAGACTCTGGAGGAAGGGCAGGGAAGGCAGACAGTGGGGAGAGGCTTCTGGGGTTAGAAGGGTAAAACACTACACCGCTTTCTGAGGGACATGGCTGTAACTACCATTGAGGACACAGTGGTCATGCCCTTGGTATTTTTTTTTCAGAAATGTACAATGTATCTATGATCAACAATGACAAATTCAGTCTATATAGGCCACCCCCATTTGTCCTCAAGGCAGTGATTAATGGAAACGACCTTAAGAGTTTTGACTGAAGAGTTTGAAGCATTCTAAATGTACAGTATGCAGTTCAGCACGCAGTATTTGACCTCGGTATTTGAACATGTCTTGTTATGGCCCTGTGAGGGAGCACCCGTTTCTGCGCCCGCCTGTCTCCCCTTTCATCTGAAGAAGCCCCTCAACTCACAACGTTCTTCTGGCCTGGCAGTGGAGAGCCTTATAGCACCTTGTTTCCCTAGCAACCCTCATGTTAGAGCGTATCTCAGGTCAACCCTGAGTGGCGGTCACCACAGCACAGATTCAGGGTAACTCGGCTTGGCAGTGAGAGCTTATTTGAAGATTTTTTTTTGGTCTATTTATCTTTATCCCATTGTGTCCTGGAGACATGCTGCATTCGGGTTCTTGAGATTTGAGCTGTTTTTATTAAAAATGTGAGTAAGTTAGAGCTGAATGAACACATTCTAAGGCAAAACGAGGGTCCTTGTTTTTAAATGTAACTCATTTCATGTTTGTATGTGCTCCGGAGGCTGAGATATTTAGGATTTAATAGGCAGAGTGCACCCTTTCCCAAAAAGGGCTTAGGACAAAATGGGTTATTTGATAGGATAGTGAAAACTTTGACAGGAAGCAAGTGGAGAGAGAGAGACGGGGAAGGGTCGGCAAAGGACCCGGGCAGGCCGGATCCGAACGCTGGTCAGCTGCATAGCAGACGAGTGCCCTACCGTTAGCACTACAGTAAGGCCAGAACTCTACATTTTTTAAGAAATACAGCAGATAGGAGCCCCAGAGAGAGAGAGAGAGATAGATAGAGAGAGAGAGAGACAGACAGAAAGACAGACAGACAGACAAACTCACAGATGAATGTATGCTTAGACAAACACATATATTTGGAGACACACTCACTCATGCACACACTCTGAATCCACCTGACCCTAGCAGCATAGCAGCAGGTGGACTGAGATGACAAAGTTGAATTTTAACGAGCAGCTCCGACCAAAATAGAGCTCAATCGTAATATGTAATATGCACAGCTGACGCCAGTGGGCACCGGCATGAACATTGGCAGGGTTGTATTGAAAACAATGGATCAAATGTCGTCAAAGCTGCCCTAGCTGCCCTAGCCCCAGGCCAGACTCATGACATGATGTGTATGTATGTGTGTGTGTGTGTGTATGTGTGTGTGTGTGTGTGTGTGTGTGTGTGTGTGTGTGTGTGTGTGTGTGTGTGTGTGTGTGTGTGTGTGTGTGTGTGTGTGTGTGTGTGTGTGCGTGTGTGCGGACTCCACTTTGCAAAAAAAAAACCCTACCCCTTCTTTGCATCTGCACTTGTTGTTCTGTGTATGTCCTGTGCACTTTGTATCTGCTAGTAATGTTGGCTTTGATTATGTTCTTGATTGTAAGTCGCTTTGGTTATAAATGCTTGCCAAATGCAATGTAATGTAATGTAAAGCAGTACTCTTCAGGACCAACGAGGGTGCGGGCCCACCAGGAAATGCCCGCTATGCCAGATGGCCAGTCCAGTGCAAGTGACCATGTGTGCATGGCTGTAGGCAACAGGATGAGGTAACAACATCACTAACTGGCAAGCTGGGGCCACAGGCAACGGGTTGGGAAAGGGGTGAGTCAATGTGGTACAACCAACACACACAAACACACACACAAACACACACACACACACACACACACACACACACACACACACACACACACACACACACACACACACACACACACAGGCATGCATGCTCACACGTCCAGCCAGGGCTTGAGGTAGTGTTACACACCCACACACACGCACGCTCGCACACACGCTCGCACGCACGCACACACTCACACACACACACACACACACTTGTGGGCAGAGGGAGTGTGAGGGAGTGTTACTGTACAAACTGGTAGCCAGGGCTTGAGGCACAATGAGTGAGTTGGTGGCTTGACCAAGACACACACATGCACACGCACTTGTGGGCAGAGGGGTGAGGCAGTGTTACTGTACAAACTGGTACAACCAGGGCTCGAGGCTCATTGGGTGAGGTGGAGACTCCACCGCAGGCCACAGCACTAATGGAGGCCCATTAGTTGCAATTAGGCAGTTAGGGAGAGCCATCACTGCTGCCAGGAGGAGGAGGAAGAGGAGGAAGAAGAGGAGGAAGAAGAGGAGTAGGAGGAGGAAGAGAAGGAGGAGGGGGAGGAAGATGAGGAAGAGGAGGGAGAGGGGAGGGGAGAACCATCACTGCTGCCAGGAGGAGGAGGAGGAGGAAGAAGAGGAGGAGGAGGAAGAGGATGACGAGGAGGAGGAGGGAGAGCTATCACTGCTGCCAGGAGGAGGAGGAGGAAGAGGAGGAGGAGGAGGAAGAGGAGGAGGAGGAGGAAGAAGAGGAGGAGGAGGAGGAAGAGAAGGAGGAGGGGGAGGGGAGAGCCATCACTGCTGCCAGGAGGAGGAGGAAGAGGAGGAGGAGGAGGAGGTGGAGAAGGAAGAGGAGGAGGAAGAGGAGGAGGGGGAGGGAGAGGAGGAGGAGGAGGAGGAGGGGGAAGAGGGGGAGGAGGAGTGCAGAGCAACGCAGCTGACAAGGAGGCAAGTGGGTGGAGACAAGGAAGTGTGTGTGTGTTGGGGGGGTGGGGGTCGGTGAGAGAGCAAGACCGTGTGTGTGAGTGTCTAAATGTGTGTATTTGATGTGTGTGTTTCTGTGTCTGTGAGAGAGAAAGAGAGAGGGAGAGAAAGCGAAAGACTAAGAGAGAGAGAGAGACAGAGAGAAAGAGAGACAGAGAGAGAGGGAAAAAAAAGAGAAATTGTGTGTGTGTACGTCTGTGTACTTGACACGTCATCGTTGCGAGTTCTTTCCTCTTCAATGACTGACTGGCCCACCGTCACCCAATTATGCGCTCGTCACGAGTGTCGACTGGGGAGGGGATGTCACTGTCAATGTCTGTCTTTGCCTCTGTGTGCGTCTCTCTCTGATGCGACGACACCAGAGAGAGAGAGAGAGGGGAATGGTCTGTCTGTCTCTGGGACTGACATCATCACAGAGAGTGGGGGCTGCTTGCTGGCTAATTATTTTTCTTCACCGGGTGGTAAAACCATACATGCGATGAAGAGAGGATAAGCCATATCAGTGACGTGTTAAAGAGATGGGGCCTGGGGGCTGGCTGGTGACGTTTTTATAGAGACTACCTGTACGTAACAAATTGGTAGTACACGCTGACACCACCTTTCAACAATTTGACAAAACTGTCGTGATTTCTAGAGCATTTCATTTTGGACACGGCAGGGGGTCTGTAAGTAAATCTAGTGGTGTGGATTGGCACTGCCCTCACGATTCGATTACGATTCAGGAGCCAACGATTCGATTCAAATTGATTCAGTCCGATTCTATGATGCATTGCAATGCATTATTTCTACTGAAAGCAAAGAGAATTTTTTCATCAGTCATGAAGCAAGGCATTTGCCAAATCGATTATTGAATTGTCCTGCCCCACATTGCAATGCATTGCCGAATCGATTATTGTTGACACCATTTTATTTTATTGTTGACTAGAGAAATCCTATGTGTTCGTCCTTCTCAAGGTGACATACAGTATCAGAAAGTATGAGGAACTACTGTTACGTTATTACTGATCCATGTAATAGTGCACATCATATACGTTGGGGTGACTTGACAACCAAATGCGATAGAATTGACTATTCTGACTTGACTTGACTTGACAACCAGATGCGATAGAATTAGTAACGGGGTCTTGACTAGACAACCAGATGCGATAGAACTAACGACGCGGTCTTGACTAGACAACCAGATACGATAGAATTAGTAACGGCACTTGGCCAGAAAGTTAGAAAAGAAGCAACTTGGAGTGGACGCCCGCACGCCTGCATGACATCATGGGTGTCCTGCTACCGGGGAATAAAGTACACCTGCTCAGCCAATCAGAGGACGTTCCATCTGCTCACCGGGTGATAACACAAAATACAGTAAAAAAAAAAAACCTGTGATAGTCTTTTTGCGAAAGCCTGAACTGTCACTGTGTAATGATGGGGGAAAATTATAAAGGATAGCCATTATGGGAAGTGTTCAACTAGTGAAATTCAAATTCAACCAGCCAGGCATCAGATTCAGATTTCAATTAAGCCCCTTTAGCCCTGACTGCTGGTGTTGCTTGGACGGGAGAGGAGTGAGGAGAGGATAGGAGAGGAGAGGAGAAGAGAGGAGAGGAGAGATGAGAGGAGTTGGGGGGGGAGTGGAGAGGAGAGATGAGAGGAGTGGGGGGGAGAGGGGAGGAGAGGAGAGGGGAGAGGATAGAGGGGTGAGCAGAGAGTAGAGAGGAAAGGAGAGGAGAGTAGAGGAGCGGAGAGGAGAGGAGACAAGAGATGAGAGGAGGAGATGAGACGAGACGAGACGAGAAATGAGAGGGGAGAGGATAGATGGGAGAGGAGAGAATAGAGGGGTGAGTGGGGAGAGAGAGGAGAGGAGAAGAGAGGAGAGGAGAGGAGAGAGGGGAAGAGGAGAGGAGAGGAGAGGAGAGGAGAGGAGAGGAGAGGAGAGGAGAGGAGAGGAGAGGAGAGGAGAGGAGAGGAGAGGAGATGAGATGAGAGAGGGGAGATGGGAGATGAGAGAGCAGAGATCAGAGAGGGGAGATGGGAGAGGAGAGAGGGGAAGAGGAGAGGAGAGGAGAGAGGGGGAGAGGAGAGGAGAGGAGAGGAGAGGAGAGGAGAGGAGAGGAGAGGAGAGGAGAGGAGAGAGGGGAAGAGGAGAGGAGAGGAGATGAGAGGAGAGAAGAGGCGAGGAGAGAGGGGTGTGTGGATAGAGACAGATTGGCTTGTGAGTCAGGATGGGCCATCTCCATGTACTGTAGTCTGTGTGTCGCCGTGGTTACGAGAGAGATCACATTACACCAGGCATTACACGCCTGGATATTACCCATCATGCAACACCGGCGGGGAGGAGGAAAGTGGTTAAACACTAAAAGCGTCTCTGTGGACCGTCATCCTTTAGCCATGTGCACATGCTCTGAATACAATGACAACACCTACTGTACTGTAGAGCACAATATGTTGACAAGAGCAGGCCCGCCGACAGGGGGGACGACAACTGGGTATCTTGTCCCGGGCCCAGAGAGACAGGGGGCCCATAATTGTGTTCCCATTACATTGTATGTATTGGGTAGGGGGGCCTTTCAGGTGACTTTGTACTGGGCCCAGCAAAAGCTGTCAGCGGCCCTGGACAGGAGAAAAAAGCCTCAATTCCCAATTCAATTCTAATCTATTTATGGTTAGAATTGATTTCTGCATTTGTGACAATTATCTCAGTGCGCATTTGTGAAAACAGTTAGTGTGGCCCTCATTAGTATACAGATTCTTACTGAGTGTTTTCCCCACATACTGATAATCCGATAACCTAGGGTTTCCGTGACGATGGGGAGCTAATTATGGTCTGGCCCCAATCAGGGCTTGCTCTGGCGTCCTGGTGCTACCATGCCCTCTCTTCTCTTCTCTTCTCTTCTCTTCTCTTCTCTTCTCTTCTCTTCTCTTCTCTTCTCTTCTCTTCCTCCATAGCCTTTGCAGCTCCCCAAAGCATGAATCTATCTCCTCACAGCACCTGGCATGCTGGGAGGGGGATTGTGTGTGCACTCGCATTCTCATACCTCTACAAATAGATTCTCTCTCTCTCTCTCTCTCTCTCTCTCTCTCTCTCTCTCTCTCTCTCTCTCTCTCTCTCTCTCTCTCTCTCTCTCTCTCCCTCTGTCTCTCTCTCTCTCTCTCTCTCTCTCTCTCACACACACACACACACACACACACACACACATACACACACACACACACACACACACACACACACACACACACAGATAGAGAGAGAGACACATCCATTCACTCTCTTGTGACCCAGTCTGTCACAAACCTTTGGGGAATCTGAAGATTGACACGCAAGCCATTCAGTCGAAGAGGGATCAGAGACAGTGAGCGAGAGAGAGAGAGAGAGAGAGAGAGAGAGAGAGAGAGAGAGAGAGAGAGAGAGAGAGAGAGAGAGAGAGATAGAGAGACAGAGACAGAGACAGAGACAGAGATAGAATAACAAGGATAGTCAGCCTACAGTAGGTACTAGTTCTGAGAGTGATATTGTGCTTCTGTGCCCCTTCCCTTTTGTTCCTCAAAACTTCAAAAATGATGTTGTGTGTTGGAGCATTAAGCACAAAAGTAGTCCTATCATCAATAAAAGTCATGAAAGATAAAAAAGCAAATTCCTTGCTCTGGATATGCACGAGATCGGCGCTATAGGAGGTGATGATGAACTGTATAGATTTCACAAATATATCTTTTCTTCTGTTGCGCTAATTGATTTCTTGCTCTGAACGGTGACAATTCAATCTAAAGTATGTCTTCCTTGCTCTTTGTGTTGCCCTTTAAGTTAAAGTCCACAAAGATTAAACATTAAAAGGTCATCCTGAAGCAATTCTATAATAACAACAAAACAAAAGAAAAATCCAATTACTCCTACAGCCTGATGCTGTTCATATATATCTCGCTGGGCTGGCCAGAAGGTGAGCAAGAGTCGATACAGGCTGAGTAATATTAATGGCATGGGCGGTGGAAATGAAAAGGCGGGCAGGGCCCAGGGGGGGCGCTGTGGCGCAGCACGCTAAGACCCCCACATTTGGGCTTGAATGCCCACCCAAGGGGACCCCGGTTCAAGTCCGGCCGGGGTCATTTCCCGATCCTCCCCTGTCTCTCTCTCCCATTCGCTTCCTGTCACCATCTTCGACTGTCCTGTCAAATAAAGGCATGAAAAAGCCCCTTTAAAAAAGAAAAGGAAAAAGAAAAGGCGGGCAGGGCATGGGAGAACGCATGACTGAGAGAAAACAAAAGGACAAGTGGGTGGGTGTCATGATGGGTTTGTATTACAGGAGGGTGGGTGAGAACTAATCAGGGTTTTGTATCAGTACCCCCTGAAGACCAAGTAACCCCCTAACAAGTCTGACAGGCGGACAAAGATGCGTCCATCTATGCACTGTCGCCTTGCTGACACAGGAGGGAATGACAATTTGAAGAATGCGTTTCAGATGGACAGACAGACTAACAGACGGACAGACGGACATACCCTCTTATACAGATGCTGGGACGCATCTAAAAAGACACATAAAGCAAGGCTCTGGGGTTGCAGACACATTCATGTACTTGATATCAGTTGTAAAAGGCAACAATTCCCCCCAAATTACAGGTAGTCCCCACCCTCCCACCCCTCCCAGTTACGTATAAACAGTGATTCATACTCAGCACAGAACGATGACAGTACGATGGATTGTGGATGATGGAGCCTTATCGGCTCTACCAGTGGTAAAGCAGATGGCTGGCAGTGAGGTTTACAGGGAGCAGATGTGATGTAATTTCCTGTTATCCTGGTTGGTGTCGATCTTTGATCCGGGTCCGGGTCCTTTACACGTTGCTCTCGCCCTTGCGCGTGGCCCCCGTGCGTCCGGCAGTGTCGGTGGCGCAGGAGGTGAACTCCCCGGAGGTGAGGAGGAAGCAGGCGGCCTCCTTCTTGGGCTTGTTGCCGTCGTTGCGGCTGTGGGTGCGCGTGCGGCGCAGGGACCATCTCTCGCTGGGGGACAGGGGCTGGGTCAGGCTGCAGCCTTCCTCCTCCGACAGCGCCACGTTGGCGTCACCATTCTGCTTGGAGTCTGGAGGAGGTATATACGGTCACAAGGTACACACACACACACACACAGGCACAAACACAAAGATTGAATATGGAGAGCTCTTTTCCAAAACGCTATATCCACCATTTTTGACTTTTGCATTTTAATATTGGAATTGACTGTTAAGGAGTCCCATCATCTATATGTGAATTCTTGCCAGTCAAATATTTTGAGAACATACGTTTTAAGCTCTATAAAAATGCATTTTGCAATGCAATTCAATGGAATGCCCATTACAAAAATGTCAATTTCCCAACATTCTATAAAATGGATATATCTCATTTTGGAAAAGAGCTCTTCATATGGTCAGCAGAAGAATATGTTTCTCCTATCTGTTATGTTTGGATAATGTTCCCACTTCATATGTTTGCACTACGTTTATACATTGTACTTCAGCACTACTATGTTGTGCCTTTAAATAACACTATTGGTTGAGAATGGCAGTTGCCATAATGTGAGTGTGTCACGTGACGGCAGGTGCCGTAAAGTGTGTGTGTGTCATGTAGTAAAACAGTGGTTGTCAACCTTTCTTGAACAAACGCCCCCTTGACCTGATCATAAGCCTCCCAACGCCCTCTTGATCTTATTATAAGCCTGCCAATGTCCCCCTTAATAATGAAAAATTAAATAAAATAAAAATAAATGCTCCCCAATGGTAACTAAGCCCCTACCCCACTCTGTGGTATTCTTCTCAACGCCCCCCTTGGGCTCCCCAACGCCCCCCTGGGGGGCTGTACCACCCCCGTTGAGAACTATATTAGACTATAAAAAAAAGGTAGGACCTCAAACAGAATGGCATACGGAACATACGGTGGTGTTTATGATGCAGACTACAATACTACCCTTACCTGTACCTGATCGGCTCCTGACACTGGTCTCCTCCGCGGCCAATGGGAACGTGTCGCTCTGCGTGCTGTCCGGTGGCGAGTTGCACTCCGACTTCCCGAACGAGGCCGAGTCGGTGGCGGGCGCGTCGGGGTTGGGGTTGTGCTTCTTCCTCCTCTTGGGCAGCTTCTGCTTGGCCATGGCCAGCGAGTAGTACATGCCGAAGTTGTTGACGATGACGGGCACGGGCATGGCGATGGTCAGCACGCCGGCCAGGGCGCACAGCGCGCCCACCATCATGCCCAGCCACGTCTTGGGGTACATGTCGCCGTAGCCCAGCGTCGTCATGGTGACCACGGCCCACCAGAAGCTGATGGGGATGTTGGTGAAGTAGGTGTGGTTGGTGCCGCGCGGGTCGCCCGGGTGGGCGCCGATGCGCTCGGCGTAGTAGATCATGGTGGCGAAGATGAGCACGCCCAGCGCCAGGAAGATGATGAGCAGGCAGAACTCGTTGATGCTGGCGCGCAGCGTGTGGCCCAGCACGCGCAGGCCCACGAAGTGGCGCGTCAGCTTGAAGATGCGCAGGATGCGGACGAAGCGCACCACGCGCAGGAAGCCGAGCAGGTCGGAGGCGGCCTTGGAGGAGCTGAGGCCGCTCAGGCCTATCTCCAGGTAGAAGGGCAGGATGGCCACAAAGTCAATGATGTTCAGCATGTTCTTGACGAAGAACAGCTTGTTGGGGCAGCAGGCGATGCGGACCAGGAACTCGAAGGTGAACCAGACCACGCAGACGCCCTCCACCCTCATCAGCTTGGGCGAGGTCACCATCTCGGGCGTGGGCTCCTCCCGCGTCACGTTGCCCTCGGTGACGTTCCGGTAGCGGTACTGGAGGATGTTGAAGGCCTCGTGCGTCTCCAGGCAGAAGGTGGTGATGGAGAGCAGGATGAAGAACAGAGACACGAACGCCACCACCTGCACACAAAATATTTTCAATCCATTAGAGATTTGTGAACAGCGAAAATACCATATTTTGGAGGCTGTTAGGTTAAGGGTTAAATGTTTTTGCCATAACAATTTCATATTGTTTATGTTATGTAATGTAAACTTGACATTACAAATATTGGTACAGGTAGGTACAACAACAAGCATGGACATTAATAAAGTGTCATTATTGTGCATAGTAGTGAGTCAGGACTCAGTGCAGTGGTGGTTCTACCAACCTAGCCTGATTATCATCAACTTTCAAATCTCTCCGAGACTTGGTCTGACCAAGAGCATAACAATTTAAATTTCCCAAACGACATGGTTAACACGTCTCCCATGCTTTGCTTCTGGTTGTTTGCTTCAAGACAAAGTGGGAGGAGTTCCCAATTTTTCCGGAGCTCAGAAAAAATATTTGTATTGCTCCTGGGTAGGGCTGCACAATAATGGAAAAAAAACATTATCACGATTATTTTGGTCAAAATCATGATCACGATTATTAATCACGATTATTGATTTTTGCAGAGATTTTTGAAAATTATAACAAGATGAAATATAACCAAGAATGAATTACATACGGGATGAGCAAAATAAAATTGTATTAATTGTAATAATTATGTAAAGGCAATAGCATGAAACTTAAGTGGACAGATTTCTGGCCAGAAACACCAGCCTGTCGGTATGATCTGGCTTCAAGGACGCTCTCAAAAGTAGGTCATTATGGCCACAATTAAATCACGATTACAATCACGAGTTCGATTTTACTATTTTATCACGATTTTGATTATTTTTCGATTAATTGTGCAGCCCTACTCCTGGGCTGACTATAACCAACGCTGAAGGTGCTGCGTCACTAGGAGGGTGCGGCCTGGCTAGGTTCTACCCATGTTTGGAGCCCTAAATATAGATATGTGATCCTTTTGAATTATTGGTAACACTTTACTTGACACCGGTGTCATACGCACAACATAACAGTGTCATAACCGTGTCGTAACCCAGTCGCTTATGTCACTTATTATGTCACCCAGTCACTTATAATATCACCCAGTCACTTATTATGTCACTGTCATAAACATTTCATGACTTTGTGAAATGACATTTGCTTAAGGTAAAGACAGCCTTAACAATGTCAACTTTTCATGACCATAAAATGTTCATGACATTGACATCATGTCCATGACTCGTAATATTGTCTATGACTGTGTCATGACACTGTTTATGTTATGTCATACGTATGACGCCGGCGTCAAGTAAAGTGTAACCGAATTATTTTGCAGGTGTTTACCATAATATTGACTGCTGGAGGACTGTTGGATTTTAATAAGGTACGGTGTGGTTCTCTAGGTACAAAAGTATTTAAATAAGGTGCAGTCTACCGTGTGTGTGTGTGTGTGTGTGTGTGTGTGTGTGTGTGTGTGTGTGTGTGTGTGTGTGTGTGTGTGTGTGTGTGTGTGTGTGTGTGTGTGTGTGTGTGTGTGTGTGACTCATTGTCCCACCTGACTGAAGGGTTGGCATAATTAGGATCAGCGGGTAGGCACTGTATAATGAGATTTCTTTTTTGTTCAACTCTGAGCCCGGGATGTTTGCCTGTGGTAGACTGGACTGGCCATCTGGCATATCGGGCATTTCCCGGTGGGCCCCGCACCCTCGTGGGCCCCTATTTTCAGAAATGTAAAAAAAAAAATTCTACCCCTCTAATTATGAGGGGGCCCTGTAAGCTAAAAGTGCCCGGGCCCTGGTGGTAAGAACAGTGTGAGGCATCATGCAGGGAGACAATGCTGAAGTACTTCACTGCAAACTCACATGAGTGCCTACTTCAGCTAGCGGCTGACAGACAGGGCTTCCATTCAACGTGCTAATGCATATTATTTTACAGAAATGTTCAAGGAATCCTCGAAAAAACTCGAAAACACTTCAGACGTGCATTAATCATCCAAAATGGCTGCCGAACCTATTCATTAAGTTCAATTACTGTGACGTGTTGAACACGTTCAATGAGACTGAGAAACAGGACTAATGAAAGGGGCTGATGATGCACAATCTCTCTGTTCATAAAAAAACGAATAGGTCTGAAAAAGAGTCTCATTTATCCAGGTCAGGAAACTTCAGTGGAAGGAGGGTGGGGGTGGGGGAAGTTGGGGTGAGAGTTGGGGTGCTAGGGGTTGGCTGGCTGGCATGTCTGGAGCCCAAAGGTTATCAATCATCGACTACCCTTCCACATTGGTGGTGGTGGGGTGGGGGGGTTGTCGGCCTCTTAATATAGAAGCTTAAGTCATTATTCTCATTATTCACAGGAGAGAGAGAGAAAGAGAGAAAGAGAGAGAGAGAGCGTGTGTCACTTTAATGACGGCTGCTGTGCTGTGCTGTGCTATGCGGTGCTGTGCGTTGGCACCCAGGTCCCGTCGGTCGGCTCGACTTGGCTGGTAGGCTAAATGCGGTAGGCCCGCTAGCCAGCCATTAGTCCTGTTGAATAATGGCACCAGCTGCCTGTTATATCCTGCCATCTTGCATTATTAACTGCTGAATATATAAACACACGACACGGCACGGCGGCCTTAAAATAGACCTCAGGAGGACAGGACCAGGGAATAAGTACGGTGTGGCATTACAGTAGGGCCTACATGGTGCAATTTAATGTTATGTTTATACTGTGAACAATTGTGATTCTGTGTTTACTCTATCTGTGTTACACGGGCATCAAAAAGACAAATGTCAACTCAAGCTCAGGACAGGACCTGGGAATAGTATGGTGTGGCAGTATAGTACAGTACAGTATATGGTGCGCTGCAATTTAATGTGATGTTTATACTGTGAACAATTGTGATTCTGTGTTTACTGTATCTGTGTGTATTGTGCAACTTACACAGGCATTACAAAGACGAATATCAACTCAACTCGACAGAGAATTTTAATTAACATTTCGTATTTGCTGGTCACTTCCTTTGCAATATGTTCCAAAGCAAATTCCTACACAGGGTATCTTTTAAAAATCACAGACATTTTAGTAAAACTGTTCCACAAAGCTATACCTACTGTAAGCACTGACATGCTTGATTACTTTACTTACGTTTACTGATCAGTTAATTGTATGGTAGATAATAAAATGTATCTTATTTTAGACAAAGCATGTGTCACAATAATCAAGGCTGAAAAACATACATATACAACTAGCTGCGGTATTTCACACTACAACAATTTACAATCCCTTTAAATCTTTTCCCTTTCCAGGACCCCAACTAGCAGTGTTGCCAGATTGGGCGGTTTCCCGCCCAATTGGGCTACTTAGGATGGCCGTCTGCGGGTAAAAAAATGGATTTTGGATAAAAAAAAACACCCAATATTTGGCCATAGAACTCAATAGAATTGGGCGGGATTTAATGCTTCCAAGCGGGTTTTGGGCTTTTTTTGGGCTGGAAATCATCAGCCTCATCTGGCAACCCTGCCAACTAGTGCTAATTGGCCCTGCCCGACAGCCATCAGGGAGAAGGCCTAAAGCCCTGAAAAATGCTAATGCTAGACCAGGATGGCCTGTGGATCTCATCTGCCCCCCGCACATGATGGAAACAGATGGGGAGACACGTGCAGAGACGCGGAGCAAACTGAGTTAGCACACAGATATTTGGCTGTGTTAACATTGTTAGCTTTATTTAGCTTGTGCTAAGTGGATTCGTCATTTGTAGGCTAACTGCCTTGAGGAGAACAGAAGGGGGGGAGGGGGGAGCAGGGAGGGATGCAGGGTTGCAGGGTGGTGTGTGTGTATGTGTGTGTGTGTGTGTGTGTGTGTGTGTGTGTGTGTGTGTGTGTGTGTGTGTGTGTGTGTGTGTGTGTGTGTTTGGGGGGGAATGGGGAAGGGAAAATAAATGGGGGGAGAGAGAGAGAGAGAGAGAGAGAGAGAGAGAGAGAGAGAGAGAGAGAGAGAGAGAGAGAGAGAGAGAGAGAGGAGGGAAGCATACACAACATCCTTTGGCAAAAAAAAGGTAAAAAAAATAAGTGTTGGTCCGGTGCTCAACTAAAAAAAGAGATAAATGCAGTATTATAGGCCCTATACTGTAAAATATTCCGGTACTAGGCTAAAACTGACAAGTGCCAGTATTCCGAGTACTGGTGCGTACCTACCCACTTAAAGTCCCAATGATAGGGTTGCCAACTCACTGGGGAAAAAATAAGGGACACACCTTTGTATGGGGGATCTGGTGGTCCTGCCCCATAAAATGTTGTACTATATTTCTTCAATGCAATTTCCTGCGTTTTAACCACATTACGCCCCATTTCAACTCAATACAGAACCGTACCTTTGTCTATAAATATGGGACGATTTCGTATTACAAGGGACGCTTGGCTACCTTAACTGACGATAACAATATTTGTTCTTCACTTCACTGATGACTTAAGATGATTTAGTGGGCCAGGGATATTGACAAACACGCACACCCATGCACGCACACATGCACACACTCACACACGCACACACACACATCTACACGCACACACACACACACGCTCCAGAACATGATCAGCAGACCAACAATACAGCAAAGCATAACATACTTAAAACAAGAGACAATGTAAACAAACACCTAGAAAGAGTGGCTGGCTGCACTGCACTGCAGGGCTTGAAGTGAACAGCGCCTGTCCTGAGGTTCAGCTTCAGCTACAGCCAGGGCTGACTGGAGGAGAAATAGGGCCCGGGCACTTTTGTCTTAAAGGACCCCCCCCTCATAATTAACGGTGCAGAACTGACTCACCAGTGGGCCCTGAACCCTCATATTTTTTGTATTTAAAAAAAACATTTCTGAAAATAGGGGCCCACGAGGGAGCAGGGCCCACCGGGAAATGCCCGGTATGCCAGATGACCAGTCCAGCCCTGGCTGAAGCTGCCACTGACCCTGGAGCAGCAGGACCAGGCCAGGCCAGTGTTGCCTCACCTCACTCAGTGTTTGCTTAGTAACAGATAATAGAGGCATCCATCACTGCACTATTTACCATATCAGGAACATAATATCTCTGCCTCTAAGTCTGCTGCTCCCACAAGCACCGCAGCTGTATAAATAAGGAGATGGACAGAGGGAGAAACAGAGGAGGAGACGGAGGGAGAGGTGAGGGGGGATGCAGAGAGAGAGAGAGAGGGAGAGAGAGAGAGAGAGAGAGAGAGAGAGAGAGAGAGAGAGAGAGAGGCAGAGAAAGAATGGCAGAGGCAGAGGGAGAGGGGGGATGCAGAGAGAGAGAGAGAGAGAGAGAGAGAGAGAGAGAGAGAGAGAGAGAGAGAGAGAAGGGCAGAGGCAGAGGCAGAGGGAAAGGGAAAGGGAAAGGGAGAGACAAAGGCATGGACAGAGCGAGAAAGATCGCGAGGAAGAAAGAAAGGCAGACAGACAGAAAGAAAGAAAGAAAGAAAGAAAGAAAGAAAGAAAGAAAGAAAGAAAGAAAGAAAGAAAGGGAGGCTGGGGAAGAGGGTGAGGGTTACACGGCTTACAGTATCAACCATCAGGGTCTGGACAAACACCACCTGATGCTCTGGAGACTGTTGTCATGTCATGTAAGTTTCATTTACAGCGAGATGTAAGGGCTGTTATTCACAGGAATATTATAATTCCTTGTAGGTGGGGAGAATTCTGTTGACAGTATCATTCTTTTGTGTGTCTCAATGGAAAGATATCAAGGCAAATTGCTCTAAGCATTTCTAACTGACAAATATTTTCGTTATCACCATTTTTTCTCAATATTCTGTAGCAGTTGTCAGGCATTTTCAGACACATTTTTAAGTTAACCTTGGAGTTATGGAATAATCTTTTTACAGGTTTTATAGGTTCACAAGCTTCAAAACTACACATGTACCATATAAGGTTACAAACAAACCAATACAATATACTAAACAATTACAATCTAATATAAAGATATTGCTCACATAACCATGGTGCTTACCACAGATCCACAGAATAATTGGGTAGTATCAGAAACACATCATTTATTAACGATTTATCCATCCATACCTAATTGAAGCAATTGGCTAAATGTAATTGGATTTAGGCCCATTCCTGTGCTCATATAAGACGACGTGTTTACAATTTCAAACGTCTGTGTGGACTAATTTCCTGTTGAGCAGACACGCTTTTCAGCTGAGTGTGTTCATCAGGGCTGGACTGGCCATCTGGCATACCAGGCATTTCCCGGTGGGGCCGCTACCCTCCGGGGTCCCTATTTTCAGATATGTAAAAAAAAAAAGTTTTTTGTTTTTTTTTACATTTCTGAAAATAGGGGCCAACGAGGGTGCAGGGCCCTAGCCTGGTCCTGACCATCCCATAATACTACCATTTCATTTCGTATTTATGGTCTGGCATTTGTTTGCTCTGAAGCGATTGTAGGAGGCAGGAAGTTTGCACTCAGTTATCGTTTGAAATTATTGGACACCTCTCACCCAATCCCTGGCAGTTACTCAACAACAAACATAGTGCAGACCAACGGCTTTGGCGCAGATGTGTACGTCATTGTCACGAGCGTCCTCCCCCTTTCGTCCCCACGTGGGGGGCGTATTCGAATTCTACTGCTCCAGGCACTCCACAGAAAGCACGGCCAGACTACAGTAGTGGAGCCAATCCTTTGGCGGAAGTACGTAGGATGGCTCGCGAGGCTAGCAGGGCCCACCGGTGACTCGTGACTCAGTTCTGCGCCCCTAAATATTAGAGGGGGGGGGCTTTGAGCCAAAAGTGCCCGGGTCCTGGTTCTCCCCCAGTCCAGCCCTGGTGTTCATCATCACACCTCGGCTGATTGAAATTCAAATGTTATGAACAGAGCTGAGCTACCTGAGCTCTCTTGGACACTCTGAATGTGAAGGCCGCCGTGCCGTACCTCAGGCGGTGGATGGCGATGATGTTTTGGCATGAGGAAACAGCGGGGGGACTAATTTGACATTAATATTAAAATTGGTATTTCTCTCTCTCTCTCTCTCTCTCTCTCTCTCTCTCTCTCTCTCTCTCTCTCTCTCTCTCGCTCTCTCTCTCACACACACACACACACACACACACACACACACACACACACACACACACACGCACGCACACGCACACGCACGCACGCACGCGCGAAAGCGCACACCCACACACAGACACAGGCGGACACCCGTGCACAAGCACACACACACAGCGAGAAAGATAGACAGATAGATAGACAGATAGAGAGAGAGAGAGAGAGAGAGAGAGAGAGAGAGAGAGAGAGAGATGAAATTGAGAATGAGAATGAGAATAAGAATGACAAATGGAGACATGTTCATACATGACTGCTTTTCACACATGCTCAACGTCAGGAAATGTAAGCCCAAAGCCTTTCATAGGCCCACAGCCTTCAGAGGATATCCAAAGTACAGGATGACATACATCACGGCCAGGGCCGTAACCAGACATTTTCAAATACTGAGGTCAAATACTGCTTGCTGCACTGCATATTGTACATTTAGAATGCTTCAAACACTTCCTTGGCGTATACAGACTGAATTCATTATTGTTGATCATATCTTGATTTTCATCGTAGATACATTTTACCTTACTGAAAAAAATACAGAGGACATGACCGCTGTGTCCTCAATGGTGGTTACAGCCATGACCACGGCAGCACATGGGCTAGTCTCAGGTACCCAGTTCCCACAAAGTAAAACACGTTTGAGGAACTGTGTGCAGAGATAAATCTACTGTACAAGGGAATTGTCTCGCAGGCTTGATTTAACCTCTAAGAAAGCATTGCAAATATCAAAGGATGATGCTTTCTCTGTTTGGTTGTTCATTTAAATACAGTAGTACACAAGTCAGTTTGCACACAAAGGCAAACAAAACAAATGCTCTCTCTCTCTTTCTGTCTCTGTCTCTCCTCACTCACTCTCACACACACACACACACACACACACACACACACACACACACACACACACACACACACACACACACACACACACACACACACACACACACACACACACACACACACACACACACACACACACACACACACCTTTGCAGCTAAGCTGGCTGCTAATCTGTGGCCACTTGTGAATAATCACGCGAGGTGAGAGGAGAACCCTCAACCACATCAGAGCAGCGCAGCGGAGACAAGGCACATAAACAAGAGCATACCCTGCACTGCGCTGCACTGCACTGGCCAGGCACGCCCTCCTAGTGACACAACCTCTTTGGTGTTGCTCCTAGTCAGGCCAGGAGCAATACAAATATCGTTTCTGAACTCCAGAGAAAAATCGGCAACTCCACCCACTTTGTTGGGAAGCAATCAACTTTGAGCAGCTCCAACGGCCCTGGGTAAAGGCATGTTCAAGGCAGTGACATGTTTTAAGAAGAGATGTTCTATGAGGACTAAGAAAATGTTTGCCTTGTCAGCCTATTCTGGCCTCAACCAGTAGCAAACAGCAGAAGGCGGGTTAACCAGAACATGGTAATTCGTTATCATCTTGGTCGGACCAACATCTCGTTATAAGATTTGAAAGTTGATGATAATCAGGGACGCACTGAACAGTCAGTGATGCCAGACCAATGGTGTCTCAGTCTCACGGCTCTCACCCTCTCTCTCTCCCTGTAGGCTAGAGTAAAAAAAAACACACAATGTTAATTCAACACTTTGAGAGTTGATTGAACACCTAGAGTCTCTAAGTGTTTAATTAGCACTGTAGTTTTACTGTGTCATTTCCCTCAGCCACAACTACAGGTCATCTTACATGTTATCCCAATTGTGGCACACAATCAGTAAAAAAATACAACGGTAATTCAACACTTGGCGTCGACACACATTTTCTAGAGTTCATCTGGTACCAGACTTGAATTAACACTGTATTTTTTACTTTTTACTTTGTATTTTGTATCTTGCGTGCCATGCATGGGTGTATCTACAGCAGGTTTTCTACATGCAGCGCCCGTGACTGACTTGTAACGCCCCCACTTGCATGCCAACCCAATGCAGCCTTTCATGCACCGTGAGAGGGACTGTTAAACAAAGTGTAACCATGACTCTCATGTCCACAGAGACCACCTCCGCTTCTGCACCCCTCCTCCCCAGCCTCCTCCTCCCCTGTGACAGTCACCAGTCGGCCCCCCAGAGTCCCTCCTCGAGCGGGGAGCTCGTTCCACTGAGCACCTGTTGCGTGGCCTCATACCTGGATGGATGCGTGTCCTCGTAACTTATTTATTGCACTAGAGAAATTGCAATAAATTCATCTTTAAATATAGTCTTTATTGTAATTGCACAGTCACCAAGAAATTTGGACATATAAATCTATGAATATACATGAACGGCAATGGTCTCTCACAGTGGTCACCTTCTATGAGAACCAACCTAGGGCAGGGCAAAAATAATGAACAACATGATTAGATAGTATATTTATGGATACATGATATATTATGTATTATGCATGCATGCATCTCTGTATATAGGCCTGTGTCCTGTTTTTCGTGTTGTGCAAAAGTCTTGTGATGTGATGCTATGTGTATGTCCTGTCTTAAAAGAGTGTTGCTCAGGGACGCAAAATGAATTTCAGTGAAAACTGACAATAAAGTCTAATCGTATCGTATCATATGGATGTAAAAATATTACTACTACTATGTAGAGATAATAAAACCTGTTGCATGGATGCATCTCCCTGCATGCTATGTGACCGACCCCGTCCACCACGTCTGTTGCCTGCCAACTCCCACTCCTTTCCCATTTTTCAGCTGAATGTGGGGACTCACCATCTGGCCCAAAAGAGGCAGTGATATGTGGCGTCTGTGTACTGCCAACCCTCACACACAGAGAGGGACACACACACACACACACACACACACACACACACACACACACACACACACACACACACACACACACACACACACACACACACACACACACACACACACACACACACACACACACACACACACACACACAGGCAGACAGGGGGAGACAGAAAGAGGCATATAGGCAGAATAGGCAGAGATAGAGGCAGAGGCAGAGAAAGATCCTGTGAAAGAGTGAAAAGCAGAAGAAAGAAAGAAAGAAAGAAAGAAAGAAAGAAAGAAAGAAAGAAAGAAAGAAAGAAAGAAAGAAAGAAAGAAAGAAAGAAAGAAAGAGGGGGCAGGACAAACAAGGACCGAGAGAGGGGATAGACAGAGAAAGACACAGACTTAGGGACAGAGAACGGAAGGGAGAGAGAAGAAAAGAGAGAAAAAAAGTGAGAAAGAAAGAAAGACAGAGAGAAAGAAAGACGAGCAGAAAAAGGGAGAGATGTGTTGCTGTCTATGTAGCCTACTGTAATGTATCTGGCAGATGGCCTTCTGCCTCCTGAGCTGTGACAGTAAGCAGACACATTAGAGCGCTAGTGCTGCCTGGAGCCAAAGCCATTTACAGCCTAGGAGTGGAGAGGAGAGGAGACACAAGCATGGACATCACATTATATATTATGTATGTAGCCTAGAGTATGTCTGTGGCCAGGATAAGAGGACGGACTGTTCCTCAAGTGCAGTGGGTTTCCAAGGGGCTTGCTATGGCACTCAATGGCCATTGAAATGTATAGGGCGGCACAAAAATACGTCACGATAAAAAAGGAAGTTCCCTCCAAACGTCACAAAGCAGGTTTCAATATATTTTGTAATGATTTTTCTGTATCTCAGTGTGTCGGTATCTTATACATATTGTATTCTGGCACTTGCTACTTACTAATAAAGGCTTACTGGTCCTTATTAAAGCTAAATTGGTAATACATCCCAAATTGTGCACCAACAAGACATTTGCGAATACATGCCTAATACATGTTTGATTTTGCTTAGTACATGCCTTACAAATTACTTATACAGGCATTGACATTGTAGGTATTAGTGCTCATAGACCACAACATACTAATTGACCGCCTTGAATGTTGGGTAGGATTGTCCGGTCACGTCAAGTAGTTCAAAACATATATTACAGGAAGGCAGTTTTTTGTCACCATCGGAGAATACGTCTCCAACAAGTATGATGTGCCTTTTGGGGTTGCTCAGGGTAGTTGCTTGGGCCCTCTCCTCTTCTCTCTCTATATGTTGCCCCTGGGCTCCATCATCAGAGAGCACAATGTTGATTTTCATAGCTATGCCGATGACACTCAACTATATATCTCTGTCGAACCAGCCAAACCACTGCCATTCATGCCTTGACTAAATGCATGTCTGCCATCACAGATTGGATGAACAGTAACTTCCTAAAATTAAATGAGGATAAAACTGAAGTGTTGCTCATTGGGCCTAAGAAAAAACGTGCAAAACTCCACTCAAGCCTAGGTGACCTAAGCATGCACATTAAAGATAAGGTTACTAGCCTAGGTGTGTAGACTCGGATCTGAGCTTTGAGCCTCACATCAACAAGATAACAAAATCAGCTTTTTTCCATCTGAGAAACGTCAACAAAGTGCGCGGCTTGGCCCCCCGACAAGACGCTGAGAAACTTATTCATGCCTTTGTCACCAGTAGGATAGACTACTGCAATGCTCTCTTCTCTGGTCTCCCAAAAAAATTAATTGACAAATTGCAGCTCATTCAAAATTCTGCGGCAAGAATCCTAACAAGAACCAGAATGAGAGAGCACATCTCTCCTGTCTTGGCAGACCTGCACTGGTTACCTGTCTCATACAGAATCGACTTTAAGATTCTGCTCACAGTATTTAAAGCATTAAATGGACTTGCCCCGAGTTATATCTCAGACATGCTCTCTTTTTATGCCCCTACTCGAGCTCTCAGGTCCACTGATGCCAAGCTGCTAAGGACCCCCACCCCCCCGCAAAAGAAGATCGGCGACGCCGCGTTTGCCTGCTATGCGGCCAAGAGATGGAACGCCCTCCCCATCGAGATCCGATCAGCCACCTCCGTCGACTCCTTCAAGAAGCAGCTGAAGACCCACCTCTTCATCCTTGCCAACTCCTAGCTGCCAAGGTGTCATAGTGTCCCAGCTGCCGCAGCACCCTTACTACTCGCAACCAGCCCTGGAAGGGGGCTCCCCTAGGTGGCCGCTGGTCTCTGCCTGAGGTTTCTTCCTGACTATAGGGTTTTTTTTTCTCAGACCTCACTGAGCTTTTTTTTCCCCCTTACAAACTATGAATCAAGCGAAAGGGAGTTTTTCCTCACCCCTGATGCCACCAGGGGCCGCACCTGAGCGCCCA
>NC_085866.1:21020686-21025686 GCF_034702125.1 Engraulis encrasicolus | reverse complement strand
ACCACTTCCTGTACTCAAGTCAAGTGTACTTTATTGTCAAAAATCTATGTAGCAGGGTTAGCACAGAAGTTTGAAATTGCGTTTGACCAGTCTCCAATGTGCAGTTTAACTAAAATCATTTATATAAGACATTGACAATAATCTCTCTCTCTCTCTCTCTCTCTCTCTCTCTCTCTCTCTCTGTCTCTCTCTCTCTCTCTCTCTCTCTCTCTCTCTCTCTCTCTCTCTCTCTCACACACACACACACACACACACACACACACACACACACACACACACACACACACACGCACACACACAACTAACCTACTCATACATGAATTTACAATTCTTTCTCTGACACATTAATTGACAGAATACACACATGCTGTGTTCCATTATTCACCCTCTGTACTGTGTACCTTGTTTGAGTGCAGTGAAGTACCCTTTCCACCCTCCGCAATTCACGAGGCGAGTACATTCCGATTCCCGTTCTGTCTGATACACTTAACGGAAATGACGGTTGGTCGCGTGACATCCGAGTTTACCAACCGCCAATATGCAATTCAACACGGAAGGCACTGTTCCTTATGCTAACACTTTTTAAAGTTACCCCTGCCTCTAATACACATGGCGATTGTCTTTGGAATCAAAACTATGCTGTTATCACGGAGATTCAACCGTTTGACAGATCTGACACTCAACTACGTCACAAACATGGCGGCCGTTGAGTGCGAAAAGTGTACAGTAACACCACACTTCGAAAAATGGCCGTTTTGGGGGCGTTATCCGGGTAATTTACAGTACACTTTACCGTCGCGATTAGAAATGGAACACCCTGCGTACCCAAACACAGTGCGGAAAGGGCGGACAGTACGAGTATTGGAACATAGCAACAGACACTACACTCACACATGTGTAGGTTAACTTAGCGAGGTTGAACACTTAACCATGTTCTTGGAAGCCACCGCCCTAAATCTCACATTAACTAGCCCTCAATAACAGCCTGCCTGCACTGTTGAACCTCTAGAGCTCTGCTATGTAGACTGACAATATGATGTTAATAATTTATGTAATTTCCAAAACCACTGCATACAAACCTGTACCGTCCGACTGTGCTTTTTTTTCTTTAAATGTCCCAATCAGACGTTAAGCAAAAACAAAGATAAGATGATTTGTTTATGCAGTCTGTCTGTCTGTCTTACAATGATTTATGGCTTACTATAACATACTGTGTGTCCATTACAATACAATAACCACCATAAATTCCAATCCTGTGTGAGAGGCACTGTACTTTTAAGGGAATGGAATTGCAATCGAATTAGGCCTACTATTTACTGCTGTGAGACAGCATATGTACACATCAATCCTGAGGCAAAATGACTTCAGAGAACATTGTGTAGAGGCGTCCTTGGTGAACAGTATACACGCCATGCTTTACGAGAGCAAAACCAAAACATCACACAAATCAGGGCTGTCTGAAACTCAGAAGGCCCTTTTTATGCTTTACCCTTCTTATTATTTTATGCTACATCCTTAACCATGTGTTGGACAAATGCTGTCTGTGTTGCAACTGCACACTAAGCCTTTATGTCCTTGTCTACTTTTTGCCACTTTTTTAATGCATCTTGTTTTTTTGCTACAGTACGTCATCTTTACTTTGTGTTGGACAATGTTGTCAGTGTTGCAAATGTACACTGCGCCTTACCCTGTTCTTGCTTACATTTTCTTCTTGGAAGTCGCTTTGGTCAAAGGCATCTGCTAAATGCAATGTAATGTAATGCAATGTGATGTACCCTGTCTTGTGCAATGGCAGAATCAGTGTATTTTATACTCAGCATAATAATAAAATGAATACCCTGTAGGGGTGTAAATAGTAATCGATATGTATCGATGCATCGATCCTACGGCCAACGATCAAATCCAACCGTATCGTGGGGCATTCTTAAGTATGAAAAAAAATTAGAGATGCACCGGATCCTGATTTTTAGGATCCTGCCGGATACTGGATCCACTGCTTAAGATCCTGCCGGATCCGGAACCGGATACCGGATCCTACGAAAGGGTTGAAACACATAGCCTACTCGCACACGTGGGCCCTTTTTATTACGTTGGCTCAAACTATTTTTTTGACTCATTGGCTTACTGCCACACTGCCTGCACTGGCCGCTTCCAAAGTTCTTTCACTCCATGCAGCAATTCGGGTTGTGAAAGACTGACCGAAAAACCTAGGCTAGAGATGCACCAGATCCTGATTTTTAGGTAACTGCCGGATACCGGATCCACTGCTTAAGATCCTGCCGGATCCGGATCCTGTGAAAAACCCTATTATCCTGCCGGATCCGGAACCGGATCTTGGATCCTGTACATCTCTAAAAAAAATCGAATGGCTGTCTAAAGAAATCGATATCGAATGGTATCATCATGGAGGGCTGTGATTTATACCCCTAATACCCCGCATGTTTCTTGAGCATCATGCGCGTGCTTGAATGTCCTTTGTCCACCTTTGAAACAAAGTGGTAGGGATGAGTAGGGTACGCGTGATCTGAATCAACAACACAACATGATTAATTATTACAGCTTCACATCCTGAAAGGTCTGCCATGATGCTATGTTACATTGTGTCGCTTCATACTGTACTGTCACACTGTCAGTTGTTTGGTAAATTAAAGTCAGCCTTAACCAATACCAAACCTAGAGTATTAAAGTCAGAGGCATACAAAGCACAAACCATTCCCTGTATTCCCTGTCACTTATGGAAACACGTGATTTCATACTGAGATTGGCAGCTCTGAATGAGGTACAATAACAGACAGTAAATGGAACGCACAGCCACTGCAGCCAATGGCCTCATTCACACAAAAGTCAATGGCATTTATTTGCCCCTGGGGCCTTTTCATGGTCGCCGACTACTCCAAGAATGCCACCAGGGTAATGAAAACAATAACTGTAACTGGATCTAAATAAAAGGCTGCGTATGATAGCCTGATTATCATCGACTTTCAAATCTCTCCCGAGACTTTGTCTGACCAAGAGCCTAGCAATTAACATTTCCCAAACGGCATGGTTGACCCACGTCCCTTGGTTTTCTACTGCTCTACTGGTTTGCTATAGGTTGTTTGCTTCCTGACAAAGTGAGAGGAGTTCCCGAGTTTTCGGTAGCTCAGAAAGTACTTGCATTGCTCTTGACCTGACTAGCAGCAACACTGAAGGTGTTGCGTCACTAGGAGGGCAAGGCCTGGCTAGTGTGTGAACTTGCCTTAAATTTCACTTGCTCTCTGCTAATGCTAAGACATAGACTTTGTCATTGGAAAATATGCTAATGGAAGGTAATGCTACTGTGATGTTATCGCACCATCCCAGACTGAGTGATGTCATGGGGCCCGGCCTGTGATCACGGACACAACTTTGGAGGGCGACAGGGAGATGCCTCATACACACAAACGTCTTAACATGCAACATCAGCAAACACCTTACAACAAAGCAGTAACATTTTGGAATGATGTTTAGACATGTTTTAAAAAAGTAAGCAAACCGTGTCACCATTACAATGGCCAGGATCTCGGAAGGTGTTGAACAAAAGAACGCCGTATCAACGGTTACTGACAAGTTGAGTCTAGCAATACCAATACAAACTGCATGTTGAAACTGGCAGAAATTCACCCTCAACTGTTATTACTGTGGAGGCGTTCCCCAGTCTCACCGGTGTTCTTACAGCCATAGCCTACCCAGTGCTACTCCTCCACTGTTACCCAGAGAAATAGGCCTTCACCTATCAACCCAGCAGGCAATGTAAAACAGTATTCCCCATTCCCTATACCAAGGGTATTCAATTAAATGTCAACGAGGGCCAGTTTTTCAAATTCCTCCCAGTAAAAGGGCCAAACTATACGTATGTATTATGGTTGCCGACTGTCAATGGAAAATATGTGGGACACGTCACTGGGATGAGGGAGTCTGGGGGTCCTCCCCCAGAAAGTTTTGCATTTCTTAGATGTAATTTCCTGCATTTTAACGTCTCGTGTCCCGTTTCAGGTTGATACGGAACCCGTACAGTACTTTCATCTATAAATTCCAATTCTGTATTTCAAGGGGCTTGTAGGGGGCCAGAACCTTGCCGTCCAAGGGCCGCATCTGGCCCCAGGGCCGCCATTTGAATAGCCCTGCCCTATACCATCCGGGGCCTAACGGTAGGGCACAGGGTCACTACTACGCTGGCGACCCAGGTTCGATCCCTGCCCAGGTCACTTGTCGATCCTTCCCCATCTCTCTCTCCTCAGATGTTTCCTGTCTCTCTATATCTGTCCTGTCACAATTAAGGCATAAAAGACCCAAAAAATATCTTAAAATGAACCTCAGGTATCCACAGATGATATCATATCACACATATTAGATATATATACACATAGAGAGAGAGAGAGAGAGAGAGAAAGAAAGACAGAGAGAGCGAGAGAGTGAAGAAAAGAAACACCCACACCATTTGGTTGTTTACCCAAATCAATTTTCCCTGCTTTGATGGGGCTCTACCTGACACCTGGTTTTCAATCAAACCTTGCAGCAGTTCATGCGAACGTTGTCATTGATGCGACTGAAAACGCCTCCTTCAGTTCCTTCCTCCCCACTGCACTTCCCACTTCCCACCTCCCACCTCATCTCCGGTGAGCCGCCCAGGCCCAGCTCCTCGCCTCGCCATCCTGTCAGAAAGATTCTGTGAGTGCCCGTCTAAATTAATTAGGGGAAGACAAACCCATCTGCTGGGAGAGGAAAGGGGGTAGGGGAGAGGGGAGGGGAGAAGGGGGAGGGGAGAGGAGAGGAGAGGAGAGGGCAGAGGGGATGAGAGGAGAGGGGGAGAGGGGAGGGGAGGGGAGGAGAGGAGAGGAGAGAGGGGAGAGGACAGGGAAGGGGAGATGAGAGAGGAGAGAGGGGAGAGGGGAGAGGGAGGGGGAGAAGGGAGAGGAGAGGAGAGGGTAGAGGAGAGGAGAGGAGGGGGGGAGAGGAGAGGGAAGAGGAGAGGAGAGGGG
>NC_085866.1:20990686-21018186 GCF_034702125.1 Engraulis encrasicolus | reverse complement strand
GCCGGAGGGCTGTGAGGTACTGCAGTATATGTTGCACTGCTGAATGCACACCTGTAGTGCGGCTGCCTCATATAAACAGTGGTTGCGTTAACTCCCTCCTCCCTCTTGCATCACTTTGTGTTTCATTGGAATGATATCGTGTGACAGGTCTTTATAATGATGAATGATAAATGACAATTGATGTGGTTTTCTCTTAACTCAGATGAAAATAGATGTGATTTACAATGTGACATTCACACCTGTTTGAGGTTCACGTGTCAGTCAGTCTACATGTGAAGTTGCCTAATCTGTTGAGTGCATACATTATGGGCAGCAATTGGGTTAGGGAGGAGGTGGTCTTAAGATCAAAATGCCATGCAAAAAATGCCCTGTAAATAACGTTTTGAATAGCTGAGCAATGTAATGTATTACTGTGCGTAATTACGCATATATCCACTTGTAATAACCCTCGCTGCTTTGTGTTTGACATTCAACTAAATAATACTGATATTTAGCATGCATTGGTGGACTGACACTTACCCTTGCGGCCCTGGAGGAGTAAGGGTCATCGAAGAGTGCCCATATTCTGGGCTGCCAGATCTCACAGCATCCTCTGGATCGATCCGGGCAGTCCTCGATGCCAAAGCGCCTGGCCAGTTCTCTGTCGTCTTCGTTGTCCTCCGGCTCGGGGGGCTCAAAAATCTCCAGAGCCTCCTCAGCATCCCTATGCTGCCGATATGTCATCCAGCAGCAAGGTTCCACGTCCGTCTCGTCAATACCCCAAAATGCCAACTCCTCTTCGAACAAAGGGCCGCAGACATCTGCTGGACAATGCAGCTTGCCAGTTCTGTAGTAATTTAACACGTAGGAAAATATGCCCGGGTGCCGGTCAAAGAAGAACTCGTTTGTTGAGTGCCTGGCCCCCGTGTCAGCCCCATCTGAATTGGCCTGGGGGTCCGGGTCCGCCAGCCATGCCAGGCGGGTGCCAGGCAAGGTCCTTAGGGTGCTCTTGTAGGTTTCATGACGCGTGCCACCTACGTTTATGATGATTTTGTCCATGTCTTCCCCTCTGGACATATCTTCCTTCAGACATGTTTTAGACAGAGGTTTGTTTCCTGACTTGCGTCCTCGGTAAGACGAAACACACACCGAGCTAATCATAGATTTAGTTGGGTAGGTTGCCCAGGGAAAGTGTGTTTTTGAAAAGTATCGCCAGAAATGTTACTGATTCCACAGACGCGGTTGAATGTCTGCTTTATCTTATTCTTCTTTCTCGTCTCATTGTTGAGGTTTCATTTCACCTTACAATACGTGGACCAAAAGCATTGATCTGGCCTTGAAAAGAAAAACCACCTGTTATTGAGGCGCGCCAATAGCCGCGCCACCGCTAGGGCTAAATAACGCAATATTGAACCAGGTTTGAATAATCAGTGATTCTTAATTTAGTAACCAATGGCTAGTGTGTTTTAGCACTAAAGGAGATGTAGGCGTAGCTGTCTAGCTGTCTAGCTATCCAAATATGACATCAATACTGTCTCCAGGAGTTTTCACATCCGTTGTTATGAGGGTGCAACAGGCGGATTTAACCGCTTTCTGTCAGCGTCAGGCACAGATTTGAGATTCTAATTTGGCCGTCAACATCTCTTGCATTGTTCTTAGTTCGTATACAAGTCAGCCGCACTGATAAATTACAAACCTCTTGCAAGAGTCTCACCTGCACTTTCGGTATCTTGAAATTGGCACGAAATAAAATCGAAAATGTTTATCTCCCTGGAATACCACTTTTGAACATAGTCCACGGATTGACGTGTCGGGCGAAAATGTTGACGAAAAATGGCATGTGTTGCTCAGCAAAAATCCATTTGTTGCCTCTTCATCAAAAAGTATCTCCCTTGTTGCCGCGGTCTGACGACTCTACTGAGGGAGATGGTTTGTGCATCAGCAGAGACACATTAACTCCTTGTGTGCCGCTGGCAGCTTAATTGATAG
This sequence comes from Engraulis encrasicolus, assembly GCF_034702125.1. Taxonomy (NCBI): domain Eukaryota; kingdom Metazoa; phylum Chordata; class Actinopteri; order Clupeiformes; family Engraulidae; genus Engraulis; species Engraulis encrasicolus. Next base: position 21,016,218 of record NC_085866.1, on the reverse strand, counting down.
GGAGGGTGCGTGCTCAATAATGTTGTTTTTCCCAAAAACGCGAGGCAGCCCTACGCCTAATCTATCTTTGATGGAACTGGTGTCTGCAAGACATGTCTTCGGAAACTTGCAATGCAATGAAATAAGCAGGCACATCTGATTCTCACGTTTAGTATGTAACCATTGCATGAACTCAGAGTAGGGTAGGCTACTCTGTTCTCTGAGACAGCAATCTGAGAAGCGGCGTCCAGGCTTCCATTTATGCCTGGAGACCTCCTGACAGACACTCGCAATTGACAGAAAATATATCGCTGCCACTAAAAGAGTTTAATGTTTTGCCATGTCTCCATACTTCATGGAAATGCAATTCCAATTGGCTGCCTTAAGACATTGTCATTAGAATATTTGCATTGTGTTGTATTAAAGTTGCATGGAGTGCATAATGGAAACAATAAAGATGGTTTGTGTCTCAGGAGAGTGCCTATAATTTAAAACAAAAACTTTTTGAAAGATATCCGAGAGGAAGGTGGAGGAGGAATAAATGGCTTGTTGTTACAGTATTTCTCAATTGGTTTTGTACATTTCTCGAATCTCTCTCGTAATTTGCAAAACACAATATTAATTCTCAAAACAGCTTTAACAAATGGCAAAACACGGTGGATAACCTGCAAAACCGAGTCTCTTGCTCAAAACCCTTATTTGTCTGTCAAAAACCAAGTTTTTTGTGTCAATGAACGTATCAGCGCCAGCAGAATGGTTAGTCATTGTATCATAGTGTATGGACAAGCTAGTCAAATCAATTTCTCCTGTTGTCAATTGAATAGTACACTCTTGAGGATCTTTTCTGAAGCGAAATGTTGTTTAGATTGGATGGGAAATGTTGTAAATTCAGTTTTATATTACATTGACCAGATAAGATTGAGATAGTTTCATGCATTCAGTGACAAAGCTTTTTGAGTGATATGACAAAAGCAATTGATAATGTACGAAATCACTGAGAATTGTACACAGCCATGGCATGGTGGACGAGAGCATTTGCTATATGCCGAAAACAATGAGAAACTGATTTGACCATGTGCACAGGTAACACCAGGAAGTCACAATTGAACAAATACTTTTGAGAATCATTTTTCTGTTTTGAGAAATGTACAAAACCAATTGAGAAAAACTGTAACATCAAATTCAAAAACACTTCTATAAGGCAATGAACATAAATCAATCGCAAAAGCACAAAAACACAAACAGAGAAATTGATTGGACTTGCATGCATCACTTGGTAGCTGACACAAACAATTGAAGAAGCACCACTCCATCACAACCAATACCCCTAACCCCCAATAGGCATCTGCAGAACTTCTTAATCCATTAGCGGATCATCTTCCATTAATGCTGTAATATGCAACTCTCTGCTTCAATATCCATTCTAATGTCGACTAAGACCGTGCCAGCAGGCACATTATTGTCACAACAACACATGTTAAAGGGTTTGTTTTTGAAGATGTTGACAGTGTTAAAGGGAGGATAGGGTAATGATGATTACAGAGCAAATTTTCTGTCGTATGTCGCCCCCTTGTGCGCAAAACGAGTTACCGTTAGGCCACATGGACCCACAGTGACTAGTCTACCAGTCTTGTATTCCAGGTCCTCTGTGAAACAAGCCTGGGGTGAATTTCTCAAAACCAAAGTTGCTTACTACATTAGCTACTTCGTTGCTTTCAATGCATTTTCCCATTGGCAACTACCGAAGTTGCTAACAGGCTAACAACTTCCCTTTTGAGAAACTCACCCCTGTGTAGGAATGCATTAGGCTATCAAAACGCACGTTTGGTCCATTTACAAACATTTTCATGATTACTCTCCCCCACCATCCGTCTGAGACACTCCTTTTGGCCTTAAATATTCTGCATGTTATTTTACAATTAAACGTCACAAAGGGACAGTTTTTCAAATTCCCTCCGGTGAAGGGGCCGAACATAGAATCTGTAGGCCTATAACTGCGAATGAGGGTGTGAAACAAGCGGACAGTTTTCCAGACAGGACAGATATTCGCTTCTCTATTTCTTAATAGCCTTAGGATGGTCTATTGATGACACTATTTTAAATAAGATTTAACTCTCATGTGAATGCATAGTAGAGATATCCCCCAACCTGAAGTGTTAGTGATTGCAAATTATGCACGGCCACAGATAGCACACACATTTGTTTTCATTTTGTTCTGACCTTGTGGAGGGCCAGGACCTTGCCATCCAAGGGCAGCATCTGACCCCAGGGTCTCCATTTGAATAGCCCTGGCTTAGACTATTTCTGCTTGCTGACACCATAACCTTACATCAACAGTCATATCACATTTTCACTTCTCAAACCTGGCAAGTCAAAGATGAGCAGAGAAATATCATCCACAAGCTGTATTGTACTTGTCATATATATTATTAAGAAGATTTAACAATAATTTGTTGTTGTTGTTGTTAATGAATTTTAATTCAGTTCAATAAAATTAATGACGGAAAGAAACATGTACTACTGTATATGTGTATATGCTTACTATTGAAACAATTAACGTTCAAAAATAATACAGACAATGTATTATATATTATATATAAACTTTATTGGAGGCTCGAGGCCCACAAGAGATTAATACTGAACATAGAAGTGGTCAAATCCCCTTTTTCATCTTACTACATGCAGTTTAAATTAGTAAACAATTACAACACATCAACAATTCCATTTAAGTACTCATTTCACAAATAAAGCACTTATACATTTCAGGGATGTCATTAACAACGTTTTGGCAACCTGTCGAATCATCTTTCAGAGTTATTTTTGTCTGCAGTTTTCCTCGACTGCCCTGATATAGAAACACTGACATACTGGGACAAAAATACCGTACTAGTAAGCCCTCAAAGGTCACTGTAATCCATTGAGGAGGATTAGTAGTCTTGTTTTAGCAACTTACACTAATACTGCATGAGAACTCTTTCTCAATGATTACCGATCCTTACCGGCACTTAGCACAAACTTCCCGTCTTTGTGAGTCTATTCAACTTACAGAATACACAGTAACCTGGTTGTGGTTAAAAAAAATGTATTGAATCGAGCTCTTAGTGTGTGGATAGTTTTTTTTATTAATGTTCTTCTAGCCTTTCTTGAATACAGAAACTTTCATAAGACTTTACAGTACAGACATTCTTAGTCAACACATTGCAACTTGGTAATTGCCACAGTGAATATAATAAAACATAGAAGAAGGTTTCTAAGTGTGGCTCTTTCTAACATGCCTGGTTGTGTTTACTACACTTCCTCATTACACAGCACTACAATGTCATTGCAGACATTCCTAACTAATTCATCACTACTTGCTGGTTGCCATAACGGGTAAAAAAAACCCTGTTCTCTGTGTGTGTGTGTGTGTGTGTGTGTGTGTGTGTGTGTGTGTGTGTGTGTGTGTGTGTGTGTGTGTGTGTGTGTGTGTGTGTGTGTGTGTGTGTGTGTGTGTGTGTATGTGTGAGTGAGTGAGTGAGAGAGAGAGCGAGCACATTTCTTCTTTACAGTCCCAAACTTAATATAGGGTCCATGTTTAAGTGGGCTAATGCTTCTCTTCTTCTGTGCGTGCCTCTTCCCTCTTAACAGTCCTATAGCTTAGTTCAGCTTAATCGACTTCCTCGATGGTGGGTCCTTGGGATCCGCCTTGCCCCTGCCCCTGTCCCTGTCCCTGGCCTCCCCCAGGGGCAGCCCCTCCTCCCTGGTACAGCTTGGCCACCACTGGGCTGCACGCCTTTTCCAGTTCCTTCAGCTGGTGCTCGAACTCCTCCTTCTCCGCCAGCTGGTTGCTGTCAAGTCAAGTCAAGTCAGCTTTTATTGTCACTTTCTTCATAATTATGCACAAGTCATATATTAATACATATGTTATATGTTAATACATTAATACAAGGAAAATGAAATTACGTTTTCTCTCTATATCATGCCAAGACATAGATATACACAAGACTGACATTTTACAGACTGACATAAAGTGCAAGATAGGACAGGTAACAGCGATGGACTGGTAACAATAAGAAGTGATCAATAATAAATACAGTACAAATGAACACTTTCACATTCAACATTGAACATGAAGACAGAAGATAGGATAAATGTACCTGTCCAGCCAGGCGATGGCTTCTTTGCACTTCTCCAGGACCATGCTCCTCTCCTGCTCGCTGATCTTGCCCTTCAGCTTCTCATCCTCCACACTACCCTTCATGTTGTACGCGTACGACTCCAGGGCGTTCTTGGCGGTCACCCTCTCCCGCTGGAGGTCGTCGTCCGCTCTGTATTTCTCGGCCTCCTGGACCATCCGGTCGATGTCGTCTTTGCTCAGTCGGCCCTTGTCGTTGGTGATGGTGATCTTGTTCTCCTTGCCGGTGCTCTTGTCGACCGCTGACACGTTCAGGATGCCGTTAGCGTCGATGTCAAAGGTCACCTCTATTTGTGGTACCCCGCGAGGAGCTGGGGGGATGCCGACGAGGTCGAACTTCCCCAAGAGGTTGTTGTCTTTGGTCATGGCCCTTTCCCCCTCGTACACCTGGACCAGCACGCCAGGCTGGTTGTCCGCGTACGTCGAGAAGATCTGCGTCTGCTTGGAAGGGATGGTGGTGTTGCGTTTGATCAGGGGCGTCATGACTCCTCCGGCTGTCTCGATGCCCAGGGAGAGTGGGGCCACATCCAGCAGCAGCAGGTCTTGGACGTTCTCTGAGGTGTCGCCCATGAGAATGGCGGCCTGCACCGCAGCTCCGTACGCCACGGCCTCGTCTGGGTTGATGCCCTTGTTCAGATCTCTGCCATTGAAGAAGTCCTGCAGGAGTTTCTGGATTTTTGGAATGCGAGTTGAGCCCCCAACAAGCACAATGTCGTTGATTTGACTCTTGTCCATTTTAGAGTCTCTGAGAGCTTTTTCCACAGGTTCCAGGGTTCCCCTGAAGAGCTCGGAGTTCAGCTCCTCGAAACGGGCCCTGGTGATGGAGGTGTAGAAGTCAATCCCTTCGAAGAGAGAGTCAATCTCGATGCTGGCCTGTGTGCTGGATGAGAGGGTTCTCTTCGCCCTCTCGCAGGCTGTGCGAAGCCGCCTCAGGGCCCTCTTGTTGTTGCTGATGTCCTTCTTGTTCTTCCTCTTGAACTCGTCCACAAAGTGCTGGACCATGCGGTTGTCAAAGTCCTCTCCGCCCAAGTGGGTGTCCCCAGCTGTGGCTTTCACCTCAAATATTCCGTCGTCGATCGTCAGAACTGACACGTCAAAGGTTCCGCCACCGAGGTCAAAGATCAAAACATTCCGTTCCCCTCGGCAACCTTTGTCCAGGCCGTAGGCGATGGCAGCTGCCGTGGGCTCGTTGATGATTCTGAGAACGTTGAGTCCGGCGATGACCCCAGCATCCTTGGTTGCCTGGCGTTGGGAGTCGTTGAAGTAGGCTGGGACTGTGATGACAGCGCTGTTGACCTTCTGACCCAGGAAGCCCTCGGAGATCTCCCTCATCTTGACCAGGACCATGGAGGAGATCTCCTCAGGGTAGAAGCTTTTGGTTTCTCCTTTGTACTCCACTTGGACTTTGGGTTTCCCGCCGTCGCTGACCACCTTGAAGGGCCATAGTTTCATGTCGGACTGGACTATATGGTCATCGAACTTCCTGCCGATGAGGCGCTTGGCGTCGAACACAGTGTTGTTAGGGTTCATGGCTACTTGGTTCTTGGCTGCGTCCCCAATGAGTCTCTCTGTGTCTGTGAAGGCCACATAGCTGGGGGTCGTCCGGTTTCCCTGGTCGTTGGCAATGATCTCCACTTTGCCATGCTGGAACACCCCTACACATGAGTACGTTGTTCCAAGATCGATTCCAATTGCTACTCCTTTAGCGGCTGACATGTTTGCAGACCACCTACCTAATTTAAATCAATGGCACACATAGATTATGTGAAACATATTGGATACTACATGTCGAAGCATAAGCAGGTTAATATTGACAGCCAATGAATGTCCCAGATAATATTCTTCACTGTGTTTTTTAAGCAGAGCCTTTTTAATAGCAATCTTTTTTTAAAATAGAGTATTTTAAGTGAAACATGCATTTTTCCACACTGGAAGAAAACATGAATAGTGCTTATACACATTTCAAAAACTATGAACAAGTAATTCATACAAAAATCTAATAGCCTTCTATTAATTCATTACTGAAGCAGTAGTATAGATCATACAACTAACTTAAAAATATATTTGAACAGTCAAAGATATGATTTAGTTACTTACAAAATAGATTATTTTCTTCTGTATGAAGTTGGTAAAACACCTCTCACTGGATGTCTTTGCCTTTTGATGACTGTGAGGGTCCCCCAAATGCACTTATATAGTCTAGCCTAGTCTCTGGCATCCTTCTGGACTACTCCAGAATATGACGACACAGTAATTTCAGCAGCTGACGAATAGGAGTTGAACTTTCTCGTAGTGGAGAGTTCTTGAACTCACCACAGCTGTCAACACTGCCGCCATGTTCATCAGCTGTTGCGCACAGCCCAAAGACAAGACGACAGTTTAGTTACAGTCTGTCGCGTTCACGGAGGAATTGCTTACATTAGTCGTTGAGACGAGTTATTACAAGGAAATATTCTGCGTAATAACGCACAGCACTTTATCGGATAAATTACATTAGCGGACATTAGCGTAATGGTAGCCTACCCTTCGTCATGGTGGTGGTGAGTAACTCAGAACGTAAAGAAATAAAACAAAACTCGTGACTAACTTGAGTGACATATAACTTTATTTATTATGATGCAAATATTTGCACTAAAACAGCATTTACTCCATACATTTGAAACACAACACACATATGCTGCGAATATAACGACACACAGTGAGGCCATGGGAAAGACTAGGTGTCCAGACGCATATCTCAGTCATCAAGAAAATCAACACGTATGGTAAATGGTTTCCCATGTTGAAATTCACAGTGATGTTTCCTTCAAGCCTTTTTGCACTACAAGTGTAGCCTACATACACAAGCTCTTAAAGGGTCCAGGTTATTAGGAGAAAATAGAGGAATTGAGTGTTACAGAGTAGGCATATATAGGGTAATGAGTTATTTTATAAACATGAAGTCACAAAATATAAGATGTAAAAAATATCTTATAAGCTCAACAAGTCAATTACAACAGCTACTGAAAATGGTTAACTCGGGAAAAAGATGATAATAGTAAGTGCCATGCTGTGTAGTGTGATTTCCAGGTTTTGCAGAGGAGTTGAGGCATTTCAGTCTTTTGGAAACAGCCTGCTTACTATGATAACAACCAAAACATAATCGTGTATAATAACCTCCTGTCATTTCCTCTAAATAAGGCAACTGGAAAACATAATTACGGTAATTGATAATGAAGTGTTGAAATACATAAGTGCCTATTACAGCAGCATTTGATGCAGTGATGATGACTGGTGGTGATGGGTAATCCCTGCTTTGAAGACAGAGAAGATTCCAGGTCCAGGGAGTAATATTACATCTATATCTGTGCTCCATGCACTCCTGAGCTTAGTAAAGCTTACACAAATAACTTGTTTTTCTAAAATAGAAGCTAAAATAGAAATAATATATCAGTAAAAATTATTTAATCCACTATACATGTTTTTTCCTTTCCTTCATTTTACACATGTAACACAGAAATACAGGTCAACATTCTAACATAGGGATCTCTGATGCATTAAATGTTGATTAATTTTGACATTTCCTTATCAATAATGATCTAAATTATATTTATCTTTTCCTATATCTTTCCTTTTTGACAACACATACAGTATATAACAGGGAAAAAAAAAAACTAACACCACACAAAGAATACATAATACATTCTGTTCCAATTGTGTGGCCAGACTTTGGCACGGTTTGCAATATTTCTGTTAGTGGACTATCAGTAACAAGTTCCCATTTGGATTCTTAAAAAAGTAATCAATCAACAATAGAAAACATATATTAAGACATCATTTAAGACATAATCTTTATAACTGGAGAATTAAGGAAGTATCATTGGTCACCATACCTATAGGTATATAATTGGATATTTAATTGTATCATGAAGATATAAATATTGACTCATAATAGATTAAAACTTGATTTGAAATTATATTAATAATAAAAAAGTTACTTTTGGACTCTGAAGACTACTGATTTCCTCTTGCATGTCTTACTTTTCCTCTTCATAATTAATATCTGTAATTGTGAAAACAAAACAATGAATACAGTGAAAAAAAAATAAATATAGAATTATGTATTATATAATATGCTAACACACATAATACAACATTAGTATTATACTTTATTGTAAGCTTATGTTCCTAAAATGAGTTCCAAAATTGACCAGCAGGGGGAAGGCACACCCATTTGAACTAATGGATGATACAGCATGTACAAACACACAAATGTGCAAACTATGTACATACAGTGTGTGACTACAGGCTTCAGTAATATTTAGGTATGAAAGGTATGTTATATACCCTATGTGAGAACAGACATCAGTACCTCTGGTAGGCTTGAAATGTATGTGACTACAGGCAGGGAAGCTGACAAGGAGGGACAAAGGGGTCAGTTGTCCTGCGCCCAGGGCACAGATTTGGAGTTTCATTACATGGTATATCTTGGATGAGGGGCCTATTCAGCTGACTTTGCCCTGGGCCAGGCAAAAGCAGTCAGCGGCCCTGACTACAGGTGTCAGTAGGCTATCTGTGGTAGCTGGGCTTGGAAGGCCTGTTCTCTATGGGGCTATAGGTGTTAAACTGGTAAAGTAACTAAAAATACATGGTGAGGTGTTGAGACTAATGGAAGTGCGCATTAGTACCTGTAGTAATTGGGCTTGAATGGTCCGTTCTTGTTCAGTCCCATGTACTTGGCCTGCTCATCGGACAGCTCAGTCAAGTGAGCGTCGAAGTTTGGAAGGTGCAAACTCGCCACATACTCATCTGGAGGACAAATATACAAATATATGAATGTCACGTTTTGTACATTTATATTACAAGAAATTAGGACTTTATTATTTTATTTTGTAAGTTTTTTTCTCACGTTTTGTAAGTTGTAAACAACTCTCACCAATCTTTTACAAGAGACGTTTGTCAATTGATAGCCAACCTCGCTCATCTTTAAATACAAAAATAATTAGACCACTTTTCCTTTTTTTGGACAAATCCAGTGTTTAGTAAGTTGAGAAGTTGGAGCCTCACCCATCTTTTTGGGCAGCAGGTAGACATCCTGCTTGTAGCGTCCCTCTGGGGCGTTGTACAGCTCGATCAGGGCCAAGGCCTGCGGAGAATCCCAGCAGATCCAGTTACACAGTGTACACGCACACACACACAGGCACACACAGGCAGGCACGCACGCACGCCCACGGACACACACGCGCAGGCACGCACGCACATGCACACGGACACACACACGCACGCACGCACATGCACACGGACACACACGCGCACGCACGCACGCACATGCACACGGACACACACACGCGCACGCACACAGATAAAAGACAGTACAGTATTGTAGAGCACAGAGTGCTCGCTTTCAAGAAGGAACCTGTGGTAGTTAAACACGAGATTTATCAGTGTTTCATCATATGATCGAGCAGAGGCACATCTAGTACATTTACTTCCTTCAGAGGAAAAGTTTGAGGCAAGATAGAGGTGCTGCTAATTTACATAACTGAGGCATAAATCTAATATTTATTTAGGTCAGGGGTGGGGAACCTATGTCTCGAGGGCCATTTCTGGTTTTAATGTTATGCAGCTTGACATGAAGTATGACATTTTCTTCTGAAAGAAATTTAGAAATTACATTTGCAATACAATTAAGTTATATTCAGGGGACCTACAGAAGGTAGGGTCTATTTTAGAGGCGACTGCCTTCAATATAGGCCTAAAGTGCTGGCGGAAATCCTGGCTTGTGTTCATAGAATGGCCCTCGGAGGACTTTAACGGCCCTTGGAGGTATTTGAAGTGGCCCCTCGAATGAAAAAAGTTCCCCACCCCTGATTTAGGTCAAAATCTTCAGCACCCGACTCTTAACAGTATAGGATAAAAGAATGAGCTCCCACAATCAGATAGCCATTTCCATGAAAGGAAGGAACAAATGAAACTCTATTACAAAAAGTCTGTCCATTAATAGATACTGATACAGATAAGATATCTTTCCAACAACTCCTCGAAAACAGTCTCAGTCTTTACAGAAATATGAAAGATGTTTGAATTGAAAGTTAGGGTGCGGTGCGCACATCCACAAAAACAATAATATACTGTAGATGCCGTTTAACTATAGTAGATAGTGTTAGAGAGTGGTTTGCACACTGGGTATAGGTTCCAAAAATACTCTATTGTTTGACAAACGGATCTGTTTTTTGTGAAGCTTATGGTCTTCTTTCAGACCACTCACACTAGCAATCTGAGAGTGACACAATATTTAAGCGCCCGTGTCATTGTCAGTTACATAACCAGTCCTGGAGACACAAAAGAGGAGAGAGCTGATTCAGCCGGCTAATTTAATCTCCACAAAAGTTGACATTTCCACTCCACATTCACATGCCTCTCCTCTCCTCTCCAGGGGCTCTTCCCACACAAATCTGACTGACTGACTGACTGACTGACTGACAGACAGAGAAACATGCACTCTGGGGAATGACTGACACTCCCCGACTGTAATAAGTATGTAGCAGGGCATCCGGTGTGAGATAGAAAAACAGATAGCACTAGGGATGTGCCGATACCGGCCTCAATACTTATTCATTATACTCATACTCAGACTCATACTTGTTAAACACTTGCCGATACCAGGCACCGATACTGCTATTACACACAACAAATGCAACATTTTATCACGTTCCATTGACTTGAAAGCTCCATGGGGGAAAAAGCACCATCTCATACAATTACTAACATTTAAATCTACATCCAAATAGACATTAAAACAAATATCACAGCTGGAAAAAAACAAGGCCTTTCATTTTCTTTGTATGTTGAGGATAAAAGTATCAGCATCGGTACTCGGTATTGTGCATACATTAATGTACTCATACTCCTATCTGTTTTCAAAAAAAGTGGTATTGTGCATCCCAAGAGAGAACAGGACAGGACTGTGGAGAGTGAATGAAGACTCTAAAAGCATTTGGTGTGAGACAGACTGATAGATAGCCCTGTACAGTGGAAAGATAAGGTTCTAACAAAGCTTCTTCTACCAGACAGACAGATAAAAAGCCTGCACTGTGCAGGGACATCTCTAAAAAAAGCAAAAGCTATGAGATAGACAGACTGACAACTTTGTACTATACAGAGTGAAGTCTCTAAAAGCATCTGGTGTCAGACAGACAGACTGACAGCCCTACACTCTGGGGATTGAAGGCTCTTAACAAATCATCTGATGTGAACGGTGACAGCCACCTGGTTGACAGCCAGACTGACAGATCTGCACCGTAGAGATTGGAAGGATGCTTGGTGGTGGTGGTGGTGTTTGGCATGTTGTCTTGAGACGTGATGTCAGGAATCAATTTACATGTGTCATTTTACTCTCAACAAGTTGCTTCATATTCAAGAAGTCACACTATCCCCGACTTGTGTTTTCATTTCGATTTTAGCCCATTTATGGTTGTATTTGTCAATTATCATTGTTCTGCTGCCATTTTTAATTACAGTATATTGCTATACTGCAAGCAAGCAACACCTCACACAACATGCACGGTACACGACTGGTGTATTGTGACAATCTTGCCCAACCGTGGCTCTATTATAACGGTAGGGCACTGGGTTGCTAAGCTGGCGACCCCAGGTTCCATTCCGGCCCGGGTCATTTGCCAATCCTTCCCCATCTCTCTCTCCCCTCCCCACTCATTTCCTGTCTCTCTCTCACTGTACTGTCACAAATAAAGGCATAAAAGCCATAAAATATACATTTAAAAAAAGAAAGAAAAACAATCTAATAATAAAAACAGAGCCTGTGGTGTGAGCAGTGACCAGCAGGGTGTTAGTTGGCACCTGAGTGGTAGCGGTGATGGAGAGTACAAAGGAGGGGACGGTGGAACAGCTGAGGTTCAGGAGCCGACCCTGCAGACATCAAACACATTACATTATGTTACAACACAATACACTACACGTAGCAGACCATGCGCACATCAAACACATCATATTATTAGGGATGCACCGATACCGATACTGGTATCGGGTATCGGCACAGATACTGCTCATTATACTCGTACTCGTACTCGTCAAACACTTGCCGATACCAGGCACGATACTGCTATTACACGAAACAATGCAAAATCTCGTCACTTTCTGTGGACTTGAAAGCAGCATGGAAAAAAGTGCCACCTCATACATTTACTAAAATTTAAATCTACATGGAAATGGGCAATAAAAAATATCACAGGCGGATAAAAACAAGGCCATGCATTTATTTTCATTGTATGTTGGTGGTAAAAGGTATCGGTATCGGTACTCGGTATCGGCAAGTACACACATTAATGTACTCGTACTTGTATCGGTTTTCAAAAAAGTGGTATCGGTGCATCCCTACATATTATATTACATCACACCACATCACATTACAATACAATACAATACACTATACATAGCAGACCCTGCACACAAGAAACACATCACATTATATTACATCACACAAGAAATAGAGAAAGAGAACATTAAATATAATAATTAGAATCAATGACAATTCAAATACTAAAATAAACATGAAATAATTAGAATCAAAGAAAATAAAACACGCTTAGCAGACCCTGCACACAACTAACACATTGCATTATGCCTTGGTTCAACGCCTCTTACACAAGAGGACATAAGCTGCAAAACAAAGTGAAACAAAGTGGCAAATCAAAAGGATATTCTTGGGGATAAAGGTGGGAAATGCATAGGGCTTTCAAAAGTTTATATTTAAGACAAAGAGAGTACTTTTGAGCTTTTTAAAAAAAACCTTTTCAGGCACCCTTTGAAAAGATGCCTTAAGAAGATAAAAAGATCAAATAGTTGCTTTTTCTGGACAAATGCAGAGCACATGGCATTTCTACAGAATTTTACAACACCCCAAAACCACTCTTGATAGATGGGTAGACAGATAGATAGACAGACAGACAGACAGACAGACAGACAGACAGACAGACAGACAGACAGACAGACAGACAGACAGACAGATAGATAGATAGATAGATAGATAGATAGATAGATAGCCTTTATTATCCCCAAGGAGCAATTTGTTTTCACCACCATTTTGTCACAGCCAACTTGTCACAGCCAACATGAAGACATAAAGCATACAAGATAGCCATGGAGACATCAGCACCATTGAACAAGCACCACAGATACAAACCATGCGTGGTGTAAGATCTTGCCAGGTGTACTACCCACCTCTGCCAGCAGGATGACCCTCTTCCCATCGGGCCAGATGACGTGGTCCACCTGGGACCGCACCCTCTCCCACGTCAACTCCGGGGTCCTCAGACTGGCCTGGGAGCACACAGAATCAAAACAAGCCTTACAAACTAATACCCATAAATACGAACATATTTATATCATATAAAGTAGTACAGCTCCAGGGTGCTCAGACTGGCTTAGGACCACAAAATAAAAAGACACTTACTATTACACACACACTATTACATACAATTAAGTATATATTAATTATACAAAGTACTATGATGTATATGCTTACAGTTCATTATATGTTAATCATGTATAATACCATACAATCTGAAAGTAAATACATAATCTTACATGTTGTATTAAACATATTCTCAGTAACACTTAATTTTCCAGCTTCTTTTCTGTGTCTACATTGTATCTTCTTATTGAACACATACTATACATGCTGACCCAACACAATGAGTGCACCACTTGGTTCATTCAGACCTTTAGTATGCAAACAATCGTTAAATGCATGGAAAAAACCCTAACAGTATGTGTCCTGTTGTTAAATCACACACTGGGCCAGGCCAGCTGTTGGAAATCTCCCACTATATCAGCGCTTTCAGACACGTGTTTGCCCAGTGTTAGATGGCAAACATGGCTAAAACGTTAAACACAGCTAAGGTGTTGAAACCAACGCAAACATGCTGTGTGATGTGCATGACTGCATCCTACATTGCCAAAGTCCAGAAGGTCACACACATGACACACACACACACACACGCACGCGCACACGCACACGCACACACACACACAGTAAAAAGTAATAGCTTTAGGTCAGCCATGTCAAAATTTAAATCCTTTTCCTACATTAACGGTGGCAGTTACAACGGGTGCGGTTGCTAGATGTTCAAAAGTGAGTGCAGGTTAGCCCTGACGCGCACCGCCATGTTGCGTGCAGCCATCTTTGCGCATGCACATCGCACATATACATACACATATACACACATACACAAACACACACACACACACTTACCACGTCGATCTCGGTGTTGGAGTGGCCCATGTTGCATACGATGCAGCCGTTCTTCATGCGGTCCAAGTACTCCCTGGTCACCACGTTCTTATTTCCTGAGGACAACAAAGATAACTTTCTAAGATTTTTTTTTAAAGAGTAGAGTATCAAACTAAAATAAACACTAAAATCGACAACAACCAGAGATGTGACCAAGTCACTAATTTGCAAGTCGCAAGTAAGTCTCAAGTCCTTCCAATCAAGTCCGAGTCAAGTCACAAGTTAAGACACATTTGATCAAGTCGAGTCCAAGTCTAAGTCGTGCCAAAGCCAAGTCAAGTCCAAGTCTTATTTTTTCCAAGTCTTTAACAAGTCACCTTGTATTCTATGTGCAATATTGACAATTACTTTTGGTTATACAATTAATTTCCACACTGCTTTGCATGTCCCCCTTCGCCAGTCATGTCCTTAAGAAAATCGACCATAGTATACCATGATTTCATGTTTTTTTTAGCATGGTTCGGCACGGTTTTTGGTTTGACTACGGTTTAACAATAAAATGAACCATGGTTTTACTTTTACCACGGTTTATAATTATTCATTAAATTACATTTAGCTGCCGCTTTTTTATCCAACGCACATATTGGTGACAGTCCTTGGAGCAATGTGGGGTTAGGTGCCTTGCTCAAGGGCACTTCAGTCATGGATGGAGGTGTAGGGAGAAGTGGGCCTAAGGGTGGGATTATAGGAGGACATTGTTAAACCATAGACACAAACCATGCTTAAAAAAGCATGAAAGCCATGAATAACCATGGTCCATGGTTAGTCAGGAACTACGGTTTTCATGGTTACCAAAAAAAACATGGATAAGCCATCGTGATACTATGGATGGTTCAGAGTACTTAGAGAGACCATGGTCACTACAGTAAAACCATGGTCGATTTTTGTACAGAGTTTTAAACAAAAATATTAGGCCTACTGGCACTGTTTAAGGGTAAATCATTTTAGGTTTTTTCATGCATTTGCAAATGCAACAAATGTAATGACTTGGAATGCTATTGCAAGTCATTGCAAGCTAAAACTGTCAAGTCAAGTCAAGTCTCGAGTCAATGGCGTGCAAGTCGAGTCAAGTCACAAGTCATTCCTAATATTGGCAAGTCGAGTCTCAAGTCAAGTCATTTGTAACTCAAGTCACAAGTCACTCCAAGTCACAAGTCACAAGTCCACATCTCTGACAACAACAACATAAATATCCAAACAACAAGGATAACATGACTAAGATTAACAACCACAACAACATAAAATATCTCAATAACAGAGGTGTCAATTCCTGGTCCAGAAAGTAAAAACCCTGCCACAGTTTCCTTCCAACACAGGTGACTCTAATAAGCAGCTGGTCTTGAGTGTTCAATTATCAGGTGATTCGGAGATGGTTGGATCCAATTTGTGGCAGGGTTTTTACTTTCTGAACCCGGGATTGACACCTCTGCTCAATAACAAGGATAACATGACTAAAATTAAACAACATAAAATCTTCCAACATCAAGGAAAACATGACTAAAATTAGCTCAGACACAGGCAGATACTGTAGTCACAGACACACGCCGGTCACTGTTTCAAATTGAGTGCCAGTATAGTGTCAGTTATTAACTGAATGTTATGCAAAACATTCATCACGTCTCTGTCTATGTCTCTCCCTCTCACTCACACACATACAGCACCATACACACAAACAGATGCACACACGCACACAATTTGTTATGATTGTATCGTGGACATGCAGTACATGCAGCCAAAAAGGTCAAAGTCTACATGCTTAAGGGCATCACTACTTTTTCACACCTGTGTATTTTCACAATACCTGTGCACGTGATGACCATGTCCATTTGGCGAATGACTTCGTTCAGCTTCACTACACGAAAGCCATCCATGCTGTACACAAACACATACACATGTATTTAATAATAGAGGAGGTTCACATATGTCCCTGTACACATGTCTTTATATGATTTCACAAATTTATTTATTTATTTATTTGATGTATTAGCATTGACTATTCTAACTGTTACGCACTTTCGTTGCATATGTGGCATAAAAATGTATAGATTTATGAAATGTGCATTATTGAGCAATACTCCTGTGATGATATGTCTTGTTCTTCCTTGTTCAGGGATGCAGAATGAATTTGAGTGACAACTGACAAGAAAGTGTTGTGGTATCGTGACAAAAGTATTGTAAAAAAAAGTACATTTTACTAACTTATTTAAACTATGTCTTTAAGTGTTGTCAAACTTTGCATTGGTACATAACATTGGTTATTTTCACGCTCTTTCTTCATGCTACTCCAAGCTTTCTCCATGGTTCTGTTCCATGGCACCAGCCGCAGCAGCAGCCTAGCAGTAGTGTAGCGGCGTGTAATTATGTATAATTGTCAGTGTTACGCAAGCGCTCGGGAGGCAAGGGCACGGATCTGTCTGCCCTCTCACAGCTGTGTGTCTGGGCTCACATGGTGGGGTTCTGTATGTGCTGAAATCAAGTTGCAAAATCAATGTACAGTATGTATGTTTTTTTTTTTTTTTAATTATCATTTATGAACTTGTCATTTACGGACATTTTGTGGGGATGGTGCAGTCGGTGCGAGTGCAGCTGTGAAGAGGGATATATTTTTTAATATATATATGAAGAGTTCAGATGCAAAATCCCCTAACTCCATTTCTGAAGACCTGCACTTCTGTATTTTTAGAGAACCCCATTGTTGGTTTGGTTTGCATTCATGTACTTGATAATACATATACATAGTTATATTACATAAATGAAATAAAAAATATGCAATTATGATAGCTTTGTATTAAATAAACATGAATTAAGATTATTTTCTGAAAAGGCACTTAGGGGGTTTTGCATCTGAACTCTTCATATATATATATATATATATTTGGGGACATTTTTGGCCATTATTACAGTAGTACAGTGAAGAGTTGGACAGGAAGTGAGGGGGAGAGTAAGATGGGGAAGGTTGGGCAAATGACCACGGGCTAGAATCGAACCCTACTGTTTGAGCCACGGCAGGGCCGAAGAGGGCGGAGTTTGACTATTCATTTTGTTTACGGGACGGATGTCATCTCCCCGTAGCCTCTTACTGCAGATGGGGTCGCCAGCGGGCCTATTCACTATTTGCTGAAAATACTCAACTACATCATAACAACATTGCTATGACAGTACTGAGAGCATTTAGTAACAGATTAGGACATAGCCATTACAATTTTGTCGACAGTAAGGTTATAACATAGGCTCTGCACTAAGGGGTGAAGCAGAGAGGCAGCATAATAAATGACACATTAACAAGTTACAAGTGGAGGTCTCAGATGGCGAGACGATGGGAAAGCAAGTGACCAAGTGAGCAGGGGGCATTTTCTCAGTACCTGGGAGTACAGAAAACTGTGTGTGTGTGTGTGTGTGTGTGTGTGTGTGTGTGTGTGTGTGTGTGTGTGTGTGTGTGTGTGTGTGTGTGTGTGTGTGTGTTTGCTTCCATCACTATTTGGATTTGTAATGCCGTCTTCTTGGTGAGATCAAATGAAAGTACTAAACTGTGTGTGTGTGTGTGTGTTCCTTACCAGGCCTGCAAGGCACATATGGGGTCTATCTCGGTGATGCAGACGATGGCTCCCAAGGCTTTAAGTGCCATGCAGCATCCCTTTCCAACCTGCAGCACACACATGGACACATTACATTATTACATTACATGACATAGCATTTAGCAGACGCCTTTGGCCAAAGCGACTGACAAGGACACACATGGACCCATTAAACACACACACACACACACACACACACACACACACACACACACACACACACACACACACACACACACACACACACACACACACACACACACACAACCATACGTGCTCACACACACAACCATACGTGCTCACACCCACACTCAGGCACACGCAGGCACACACTCAGGCACGCGCACACACGCACACACGCACGCACGCACACGCACGCACACACACACACAGACACACAGACACACACACACACACACACACACACATCCCTAAATAAACACTCTTGCCACACTGGAGGGGAGGCCTAATAATAGCAAACTAAGTGACAGTGAAGATCATAAAACGGAGGGACTAATTTACACCCAGAGTGTAATAGAGAATAACAGTGAATAGCCATTCAATAGCTCACTCTGCACTTAATCACTCTAGAGGGATCGTCTAGCTCCAAGAATGGCTTTTTACTGGCCAGGGCCTCGTTTCCCGATAACGATGGTTCTTAGCCTTACGTGTGTCGTAAACCAGTGATCCTACAAATGTTCTTAGATTTCCTACGACTGTTTCCCAAAGACACTCGTACATGAACGCGCGTGCACAGCCTCTAAGATCATTCGTAGCGTCGCTCTTAAGGATCGCTGTCCACATATGTGGTGCTGAAGTGTCCTCGGAGTGAACTGCGCTCTAAACCATTTACAAAATGTAAGACGTGTGTCAGTATCAAAAGTTGTTTTCTATAAGGGTGGGACTTCATTTGTAGCAGTTTACAACTATCGACAGGAGATATTGTTGGCAAATGAAATAAAATGCACACACACAATGAAATCATGCAAAACCATGAGATACGCCGTTAAACCAGACAAAGCACGTGCAGTTGGCTACCGTGCTTAATATTTAAGAAGACAAATAGGCCTAGGAGTTCCAAATTGGGATGCGCATTTGGGGAGCGGCGCGCAAAGTACCGTGCACTCAAGGCTTTAACAACTGTGGGGGACATTTTGCACAGCAGTCTGCTGTTATTAAAACAAAAAAATCTACACGAATCCCCATCGCTGCCTTTTTTATGTCATAGTTTACCCTTATTAGCCACAACTATCATGTCTTTTCTGCGTCGCCTTCCCTTTCTTAGGGTACTTGAAAATGAAAGAGGGCGCAACGACTCGCTGACCGTTTTTCTTTTTAAAAAATGTTTCGTTAGTGGCCTTCCGACATCAACACTCTTGTCTCTGGTCGCCGAAGCCCCCTATTTATTTTGCATGTGGATGCCTTGTTCTTGTTCACGAAGCACCCACACAAATTATGATTGATCACAGTTTAATAATGCCCTGATTTATCAAACACAGCTGAACTATTTTACTGCCTGTAAAATATTTTCCAAACACATTGCTTTTTATTTTTTTTTATTGCTTTTTATTTTTATTTTCGTTACAGTGTCAACTGTGGTATTTACACTCCCGTCTTAAAACATCAACTTGAAGCGCAAGTTTCCTCTTTTCCTGTGGGTGTCTCCACTGTGCCATGCCACTCGCGTCTTAAAACACCAATCTTATGCGCAAGTTTCTTATTTTCCCTTCATATCCTGTGGGTGTCTCCACTGTGCCATGCCGTTACGCTCAATCTTAGCGCGTTAAGACTACTCCAGAACACTCGTGGATTTCTCTTAGAGTTACGTGTCAACCTGCGATGGTTCTTTGCTAAGTTGGCTTTGGGAAACGCTCCGTGAGCTCTACGATGGTGTTACGTGTGAGCTTAAGTAGCACGTAGCGTTAAGTAGTACTTACGGCCCTTTCGGAAACGAGGCCCAGGCTAGTATCTCTATGACACCTCTGCACAATAATTTAAAGGACTACTACATCAAAAGCACCTAAGCATCTTTGAGTGTTAAGAAAAGCGCTATAAAAAAACTGTTTGTATTATTATTATTTAGGGCTGTCAGTAGATTTAAAAAATTAATCTAATTAATTACAGAATTTGTAATTAATTAATCTAATTAATCGCACTTACTCGTATGTTCTTTTCATGACGCGAAACAACAACAATAACAATAATAATAATAATAATAATAATAACTAGACTGCCTGTGCAGTCGCCTTCGACTGCTTAAGGTATATCCCCGAAACGCGACGCTTCCAGTCCCCAATCATTCCTACCACTCCCGTCCACCTTTTCATGAACGTTTATGATAAATACAAAATATAAAATAAATATATTTAATATCTATACATAGATCAATGACGTGCATAGGCTTAAAACCAAATGACTATTGTGAAAATGAAGGAAAAAATGGGGCAAATGGTAACACTGTTTTAATGGTTCACTATTACAGTGGATATACCACATTAGGTACAGTGTAATAACCAGTGTAACAATATTTAATACCACGTCATACCAGTGTGACACCATGTACCAATTTTGTACTTATATCATGTAGGCTATTTGTGTGTAAGTGGTATTACATGGTATTGCATATTTGTACACTGGTATTACACTAGTATTACATGGTATTACCTATTTTTACACTGGTATTACACTAGTATTACATGGTATTAAATATTGTTACACTGGTTATTACACTGTAGGCCTACCTGATATGGTAGATTCACTGAAATGGTGAACCATTAAATTAAGGAGTTACCGGGCAAATCAATCCACCCAGTCAGAAGTTATGGGCCAAATAAAAATTCCACCATTTTGAAAGTGTTGACCTCCAAACTCGAATCAGTTCATGAACCTACCCTGCAGCATTCACACACCAAATCTGGGACAAATCCATCCACCCGGTCAGAAGTAATGGGCCAAAAATTTTTTTGGTCATCTTGAATTCGGCCATCTTGAAATTGTTGACCTCCAAACTCGAATCAGTTCATGAACCTACCCTGCAGCATTCACACACCAAATCTGGGACAAATCCATCCACCCGGTCAGAAGTAATGGGCCAAACAAAAATTTGGCCATCTTGAATTCGGCCATCTTGAAATTGTTGACCTCCAAACTCGAATCAGTTCATGAACCTACCCTAGAACATTCACACACCAAATCTGGGACAAATCCATCCACCCGGTCAGAAGTTATGGACCAAACAAAAATTCGGCCATCTTGAATTCGGCCATCTTGAAAGTGTTAACCTCCAAACTGTAATCAGTTCATAAACCCACCCTAGAGCATTCACACACCAAATCTGGGACAAATCCATCCACCCGGTCAGACGTAATGGGCCAAGCAAAAATTCGGCCGTCTTGAATTCGGCCATCTTGAAATTGTTGACCTCCAAACTCGAATCAGTTCATGAACCTACCCTAGAACATTCACACACCAAATCTGGGACAAATCCATCCACCCGGTCAGAAGTTATGGACCAAACAAAAATTCGGCCATCTTGAATTCGGCCATCTTGAAAGTGTTAACCTCCAAACTGTAATCAGTTCATGAACCCACCCTAGAGCATTCACACACCAAATCTGGGACAAATACATCCACCCGGTCAGAAGTTATGGACCAAACAAAAATTCGGCCATCTTGAATTCGGCCATCTTGAAATTGTTGACCTCCAAACTCGAATCAGTTCATGAACCTGCCCTACAGCATTCACACACCAAATCTGGGACAAATCCAAACATCCGTTCAAAAGTTATCGCGTTAACACGAAAGACCTTACGCGGCGGCGGACGCGGCGGACGCGGCGGCGGCGCACGCAAAACCATTACATCCCCGACGCTCCGCGTTTCGGGGATATAATTACAATAGGCCTATAGGCCCTATGATGTACTAATATGTTAAAATAGGCCTGGTAAACAGAGTTAGTGAATAAATATGCTACATTAGCCAACAGAAAAAATTAGTCTACAGTATCTTATCTATCTATCTATCTATCTATCTATCTATCTATCTATCTATCTATCTATCTATCTATCTATCTATCTATCTATCTATCTATCTATCTATCTATCTATCTATCTATCTATCTATCTATCTATCTATCTGAAAAGGTCAGAGTTCAAGGAAATGGGAACACTCCCTGATGAAACAGATGACGTGCATTCATTCACGTTTTGTTTACATTTAGGGAGCTGGATTAGCCAGGAATGATAACTGCACTGAGCTAGCCAATAACCCTTGCTTGGACTAAACATTGATTCTACACCAAAATATTCTATGGATATAAAACAGGACAAGAAAGACTGACTGATGTAAACTTCTCCAAACTATCTGCACGAAAAGTAAGACATCCTATCTCTGTATAGCGATTGGTTGAAGCTAGAAAACGTCAGTGTCTGAGGTGTCAGTGGAAGTTAGCGATCAAAGTTGTCAACTTGACATCTGTGGCAAAGATTCACAGTGGTATTATTTTATTCTGAACGTGGCATGTATCACTCAAATCGCTGTAATCACAACCCAACTTGAGAAGATCATCTTCCAGCACTTGCGATGACTTCATGCTGTCAAATTGAAATCCCTAGGCTACTCTGCGCTGTTGACACTTGCACTGTAGCTTGTGTCATGGGGTAATTTCGGAGCCTGTAGGCCTAATAATATTTTGATTCTCATGTGCAGCGTGGAAAAGGTAGCAATTATCTATCAAGTGGTTTGATGTTGTAGTGAATAGACAAGTGTTGTTCTGCAGATGAGCAGAAACCTCTGAAATTGCGGTAGGCTCTAGGTAGTAGCTTGGCTACCGCGGTCACACATCATGAACACAAATATTTGCGTTGTGTGTTTCAAAGCCTCAACAGTCAATTCATTCGTATGCTGGGCTATAGTTGTATGAAAGATTAAGTAGGCCTACCACAAGTCCAACTATTATACAACTGCCATGGCCAAATCAAATGATAAACTGTCTTGAAATGCGCCTGTATTCATATCAGATGAACCAGCTGCCGAGCGCAGACTGGTAGCTTACATCTCGTGATAACATGCTTTCTAAAAGTTATCAAATATAGACAAATCGATAATGGGAAAAACACCAAATTGGGTCTGACATGTTATTAGTTGGTCGTTGGTCCACATCTATTTTTTAACTGACCAGCTGTTTGCAGCAATGCAGCGTCAACGTCAACATCAGCGTCAACAAAAATATCTAAAAATAATTAAATACAAACATATGCTTTTGTTCATGAAAAAAGACAGAAAAGTGTCTGTATTTGTTGTATTTATTGTATTTTAGCTTTAGAAGTTGACGGACGGCTTGTATTTATCACGGCGTGAGTGAGTGAATTCAGTTGCCACGCCATGCGCTTTTGGTGTGGCTTAGAACGTATGTCTACCCATAAATAATTAATGCCATTAATTTTTACAACGCGTTAATGCACCTTGTAATTAATTAATCTAATTAACGCGTTAAAATGACAGCCCTATTATTATTACATCAAAAGGGAACTCTACAGAGGCCTTAGCCTGCAGCTGCAGCTTTGGTTTTTATTGTTTAGTGTTAGCTGAGACTAAAATTAAGTGTTCAGTGGTCACAAAATACTTCTCATCCACCTGGGGCCTATACTAAGAAGCTGGTTCAGGAGTAAACCGGGTCAAGTTAAGAGGTGCAGTAAATCATCTAATAGAAGAGCCTGGAGTCCTCATAAGGAATACTACGATTGAAGAATGAAAAGATCACACGATTGGAAAATGCTCTGACCTCTCCATAGCCACAGACCACCACTTGCTTTCCTCCGAACATCACATCTGTGGTCCTCTTCAACCTACCAGCAACAAGAAACAGTTGAGCACGAGAGAAAAGCAAACCATTAATGCATTAAAGATGAGGCACTCGTGGTCTTAGATTTCACCAAAATTGTTTTTTTTTTGTGTGGTGATGCTCACATTCCGTACCAAAGACTCACATACACAAAGAAAGACTAATGCATACAAACACCCCGACACATGCGCCTGGACACACACACACGCGCACGCACGCACGCACACACGCACGCACGCACGCACGCACGCACGCACACACACACACAACCTCAAAAAACATGTGCAATAAAAAGTCTGGCTGTAGCTCAGTGCTTACCCATCCAGTATGGTATGGTGTGTGTGTGTGTGTGTGTGTGTGTGTGTGTGTGTGTGTGTGTGTGTGTGTGTGTGTGTGTGTGTGTGTGTGTGTGTGTGTGTGTGTGTGTGTGTGTGTGTGTGTGTGTGTGTGTGTGTCTGTGTGTGTGTCACTGCTCACCCGTCCAGTATGGACTCCCGGCAACAGTAGAGGTTGTCGAATTTCTGCTTGGTGACTGAGTCATTCACATTCATGGCGGGGACACACAGCTTGCCCGCCTTAGACAGCTGGTACAGCCTGTGTGGAGCGGAGCAAGCAAAGCAAGCACTCATTTACACGTTTACTGCCACTCCGGGATCTTAACACGTACATTTGCGCGTTTGCACAGCCACTGGTGCATAGACAGCAAGACATGAGACTAAAAGACTGGAGACTGGGGTTGTGTGGTGGTATCAGAGGGATGCAGGCTCGAATCTCAAGCCAACTAGAAAGAATATTGGTGGTCTCATTTACCAATTAAATAAAGAGCAGGACAGTACGCCAAGTTTTTGTGGTTTATTGCAATAAACCACAAAAACTTGGAGTGCTGTCCTGCTCTTTATTTAATTCATATATTCTCGAGGAATGAGCACCCAGTTGTTCACTTTGTTTGAGTTGAGCGCGTTACACCCCTTAGTTTAATTGGTCTCATTTACCCTCATATACACATTTACACTCCGATCTCAACACATACATTTGCACATTTGCACAGCAACTGATGCATATAGACCAGGGGTTCCCAACCTTTTTCTACTTGGGGCCCGCTTGAAATTGTCACAAATGTTTGGGGCCCACCTCTGACCCAATTAAGAATAAAACTCAAATAAATCAACAGCAGCACACACCAAAATGTGCTTACATTTTTTAGAAAACGATTTCAAGGCCCACTTGGAAAACCTTCAAGGCCCACCAGTGGGCCGCAGCCCATAGGTTGAAAATCACTGATATAGACAATAAGAGACTGATCACTTGAATCACTGATATAGACAATAAGATTTGGACTTAAGGACAGAGACTCAAGTTGGGTCGTGGGTGGAGTTGGTATCAGAGGGTTGCAGGTTCAAATCCCAAACCAACGAGGGTGAATATTGTTGGTGTCATTTACCCTCATAAACACATTATTACGGTCACTTCAGGAACTTTAAAGTGCATTTGCACACTTGAACATCTGCTGAGACATACAGACAACAAGACACCAGACAAAATGGGGTGGATATGCTTAGGACTAAGGTGATAGGGACTGGAGTTGGGTCATGGTATCAGAAGGTTGCAGGATCAAATCCCACTGCAAATAACACTAACATGAGTGGTTTTCATGCACCATCAAAACAATGA
>NC_085866.1:20980686-20983186 GCF_034702125.1 Engraulis encrasicolus | reverse complement strand
TCTGGTAGGCTATAGCCTATCGCACGTTTCAGACTGATCGCCAAACACAGTTTGAAATTTACACAAGGGCTTTAATGTCAAATGGATGGAAATAACATGAATGAATAGACAGGTGGCACGCCGCAACGAGTGGGTGTGTCGCTATGTCCGGGGCTATGATATAATTTTCTATAGCAACTGATGAAGGTGCTATGTCTCAGGGATTTGGTCTCCTTTCACATGGTAACTTATTCAATTACCTGCACATTCATGTCTCGCTATGTCCGGGGCTCATGCTTCTGTGCGCGATTGGGGGGATTAACTGGGCATGTTCGCACGTCTCCTTCTGTTCACTCTCAGTTGTCGAGCTGCTCGTATTTTCATGCGTCTTTGTCTTCTTAACATGCGCTGCGTCCCATACAGCTTCTGAATCGACAACTTTGCCATGTAATAAAACTGTTCTTGAAAGGCAAGCCATTTTCTTTGCAGTTCTTGTCGTCTTTGTCCGTAGGCTACGAGCCAAACGGCGACCTGCTCCAGCAGAGTTTGCTCCACTTTATTCTCCTCCTTTGTCGTTCTGTTGTTGTCCTTCTGTGATTTGGGGCGAAAGTGGGCTGTGCCCGACTGACGTTTCACAAACAAGGCGTGTACCTGAATGTGCCTGGGGTCGGCTATGAGTCCGATCAGGCAAAAAATGGCCCGGGCCGGCAGCTCCGAGCCGGCCACTCTCCTGAGCCCCGGGCGGCCCCGGGCCGCTGAAGCGCGGCTAATGAGACCAAGGCTACTGAGTACTTAGGCTAAGCACTTCTGCCAAGTGCTGCCATGAGGCCGTTTCTGACAGCCAGTAAAGCACACTCAATCACACTTACTATATTAAATATTATGAATATGTGGGTGCATGGGGGAATTAAGGGGAGAACACAGAAATAAAATAGTTATAAAGCTGAAACGTATTAGTATATGACCAAAACGTATTATTTTTACAGGGCTGGTTGTGCGTTCACCTTGCTCCACCTCGTGTGTTTTGTTTTACTCCAGTCCAGACATAAACAAACACAAACAAACCACACACAAACATATTCATTTTACACACTACTTCATTCACGTACACATACTTACATAGATGTTAAAAAACATGATCATCAAAACCACCTGTTCATTTCAAACTGAAAGATTCACCCTGCGTGATGCTAAACTGGACTGGTGTGGTGTATGCTGACCTGGATTAAGATGGCCCGGGGGGCCCTAGTCTACAGGTGGCCGTGGCCCCCAAGGGAAGGCAAATTTCGCAACAATATTCCATGAACTGTGTCTTAATTATGACCAAAGGAGAATTAACCAAATTTAAGACGGTATACTCGACATGACAGATGTGTTTTTCAATTGCGCATCTTGTTCTGCCATTCTGCCATTTTGGTCAATAGGGGCCTCCTTGGCAGGTGGGGGCCCCAAGGCTGCAGCCATATAGCCTGTGGGTTAATCCAGGCCTGAGTGTGTGTTGTCTGCTTTTGTGATTAGCATAGCTAACAGTAACACCCCTCTGAGCTCTATATAAGGGCAGGTGCTCTGCCACGTGCGGCGTACTGGTATTGGGCAATGAGCCAGAGCATGTTCCAGTCACAGATCAGCCAGGGACAGAAGTATAGGGGGGGGGGGCAAGCAGGGCATTTGCCCCTGGGCCTATTGGTGGTGGAGGCACTATTTCTTTACCTTGGCAGGCTGTATGGGGGGCCCTATCAGTGTTTTGCCCTGGGGCCCACTGTGCAATTGTTCTGACACTATGCTCAGCGGCAGTAGCCAGTACTGTATGTGAGCCATTTAGCTGTATGTGACTAGACAGAAGAAAACAGGCCGCAGGTAGTTCCGGTGACATGAGTTTATCAAAGATTCTGATAGTGCCCATTCTGAAATTTACAGGGAAACCTTGCACATGGCAGTCTGGTTATATCTGATGAATTTGTGGTATTTTTGAACGTGTTCACGTCTTAGAGTAGAAAACAGAGAATTCAGCTCTGAAAGCTCCTCTTGACCGCAGATAAGGCACAAAACTTTTAAATATAAAATATATGCTTTTAGACAAACCAATACTGCTTTCTGAAACATTGAGATGCATCGTTCTGAATCACTGAGAAGCAAGACCTCAAATTGCACATTTGTTATTTGTGATTTTCTCAGTTTCGCCCTACTTGTGGCCTTTTCTGGCCAATTCACTTTTATTGCCTCTTACAAACTAAGAGAGAGTTGTTCCTTCACGGATAAAACAAATGCATGGACATTGAGATGCTATGTATGAGATTCGGGGTAATATTCAGGTTCCATCAGGCCTCACCCGTCACGCATACTTGTGGCCAGTGTTGTGCGTGAACGCGTTCAAAAGAACGCGTTCATTGAACACGCTCATTTTTTAATGAACGTTGAACCGGACGCCAACACATTTTTTAATAAAGAACTTGAACGTGAATTAGTTCACATTATGTGTCATGAACGGCAGACATCACTATAAATGAACGTTGGAATTTAA
>NC_085866.1:20893186-20975686 GCF_034702125.1 Engraulis encrasicolus | reverse complement strand
CCCAATGGACTTTCACTTTCACTAATGTAGAGTTCCGCTGTAGAGCCCCCGGTTGAGAAGCACTACTACTCTCTGGCATTAGCACACACAGCACATCCATCTGTCCGTCAGGCCAGCAGGGCAACCGATAGCTGCTGTGCTGAACTGCTATTGATAGAGCCGTGCCATGTTAATGCTTTATGGTCGCTACGCCAGTGACAAGAGAGTGTCACTTGGCACTGTCCCAGACAGTCGTTTAGCGCGACATTGGAGACCTCGTGGGTGGCAAGCACAGCTATGGCTAGGTACATGTGTAATGCTGAGGGGAATGAAAATCAAGCGCTCAGGCCTCCTAAAAATATGGTTTAATCTTAATATGACTTAACCTATTACCTAAGTCTGATGCTACGTATACGCTGCACTGACTGGAGTGACATACAGTATACGCTGCATTCAGGCTCTTGAGATTTTTATTTATTTATTTTTTTAAATAAAAAATGTGGGTATGTTTAGAGCTGAATGAACACATTCTAATTTAATATGAGGATCCTAGCTCTTAAATGCAACTTACTTCATGCTTTTATGTGCGTCGAATGCTGAGTTTTTATAGGCTTGGATTTTATCTGTTAAAAAGATATGGTGCATTGCTTTGAGTTGTCATGACATACAGTGACGGATATTCAAACCGTGTGTCTTACAATCTGCGGGCTGTCTTTGATCATATCAATGCAGATACAGATACAACATCGCGCAAGTCATATCTGTGTGTTATCTGCATTGGATGTGTACAATATTGTGCTCGCTCTCTTGTCTTATCTCTTTTCTGATTGGCTAATGAGATGGTCTCTAGATGAGAGAGGAAAATCTGAATCGCAGTTCCATATCAGTAAACGTATCAATGGTAACCATAACAAATCGAGTAGTGAAATCAAGAGTTGTTACATGAGAGTTTATTCTTTGTGCTACTTTAGACACATCAGCAACAAAGGAATTGCACTGCCACATCCTTCCTGTACTTGTTTCAGCGTGGCATATAAATAGGGAAAAAAACACTTTTGAAGCACTCCTTTCTAAAGTGAAACAGCCTTTATTACAGTGTGGTAACATGCCCACACGTTTCGACTAGTGTATTCATCAGGGCATCAACATGATTGGATGTGGGTCTAGCACAGCAAGGCTACAACTGATTTGTATTAGGTATGTGTCATTCCTTGTTTATTTTTATTTATTTATTCATGTGCCCCATTGGTTTTCTTTCATACCCCCTATTTTTTGATGTGTGTCACCAAAGTACATTCTTAGCAACTGTATTTTTATACCGTTGATATGGCTAATAAACTTGAAACATGAACTTAAGTAAAGTAAACTTAAGTGAATTGAACTGTACATGGTATATACGCATTTGTGCAGGCTACCACATAATCCCCTTTGTACATAATATTTAGGGTCGTTTCTCTTTGTTTTGGTTTACAACAGCATGTCTACTGTTTGGTGTGCGTGCAGTCTGCAAGTGCTGGATGTTGTCAGCAAAATTTTTAACAAACAAGATGCTTGAAATAAGAAAGAAGAGTGATTACAATATGCCAGTAACATATTGATGTTATTATCATTTTTATGTAACAACTATAACGGAGTGTGCAGATATGAGCCAGAAGTGTCTATGGAAGACTGAGAGTTGGAGCGAGAGAGTGATTACAAGCCTACTTATTATGTCATTCATGATATTGTGCTTATATTATATATTTATATATGGATTATAATAAATTAAAGACTGAGAGATGGACCAGAGCAATTACAATTTATTGAAATGACATTAACATTATTACATAACATATTTATATAATTAATGCAGCCCGTAGCTGCAGCTGTGGAAGACTGGGATATGATTATTATTCATGTTTAGTTTAGTTTAGTTTATTTAGTTTAGTTCAAAAAGGGACCATGCACAATACACATTGATTACAGAAGTAAAAAGATGGCTTGTGCCAGATTATAGCTATATAGCTAATTTCCATCTGCAGTCCCTGGACAGGTAAAACAAATATTACAATAACATCATATTATTTACTATGCTTAAACTTTATATTTATACT
This sequence comes from Engraulis encrasicolus, assembly GCF_034702125.1. Classification (NCBI taxonomy): domain Eukaryota; kingdom Metazoa; phylum Chordata; class Actinopteri; order Clupeiformes; family Engraulidae; genus Engraulis; species Engraulis encrasicolus. The sequence goes on along the minus strand of NC_085866.1, from coordinate 20,973,614 downwards.
GTATTATTATTATTATATAATATATTTTATACAGTAAATGCAGACCTCAACTGTAGCTGTCCGTAGAAGACTGGGAGATGAAGTGCATGTGAGATCATTATATATTATATTATATATTGCTTATTTTGTATATAAATTCCATTATAATGTATTTCATGTTTTATCATGTTATGTAGAGTATGTATTATAAGAGTAGACCTGGGGTTGTAGCTGTCAGTAGAAACGTTGACGTTTTAATCTAATAAACTGTATTTTTTGGGGCTTATTTCACAGTGTGCAGACCTACCTTCTTGAACTGTCTGACACTATTTATGTCGATATTTGATGATTCATATCATATAGAGTAGCTGACGTGAGCTGTAGCTGTCAGTAGAGGACTGGGAGATGGATCGAGAGAGAGGGATAACTATTCATCATCTCATGCTACACTAACACTACATATTTTTATTATTATTTAATAAGTTATATGATTATTATAATATATTATCTTGTTATTATGTATTTATCATATACATGTCGCTGACCTGAGCTGTAGCTGTCAGTAGAGGACTGGGAGATGGATCGAGAGAGGGAGCGTCGGCCGGCCTTGGTGGGGAACTTGCTGAACTCCTGCTTGTCCTCCGTGTTGGCAAACTGGATCTGCTGTGGAGGGAGAGTGAGAGAGAGCAGGCATCAGCCATCAGCTACGTACGTACGCATGCAAGCACGCACACACACACACGAACACACACACACCAGTATCAGCTGTAGAGGAGAGAGAGAGCAGCCATCAGGCATCAGCTAAGTATGCACGCATACGCGCAGACACACACAACAGTATCTGCTGCGGAGGAGAGAGAGAGCAGCCATCAGGCATCAGCAACACACACAACAAAATTCACAGGTGCACACTCCCACAAAGTAGATCTGGAGCAAAGGAAGAATCTCTCTCTCTCTCTCTCTCTCTCTCTCTCTCATACACGCACACGCGCACACACGCGCGCGCGCGCACACACACACACACACACACACACACACACACACACACACACACACACACACACACACACACACGCACACACACACACACACACACACACACACACACACACACACACACACACACACACACACACACACCAGGGGTGGAACTTAAAATTTTCCCCCACCAGTCACTGTGGCAGATAGATTTTAAAATCTACCAGTCACTAGCTATTTTTACCAGTCAAAGTGACTGGTGGGTTGAAAAATGTATCCGTCAGCCCTGAAATGTACCTGTCCTTGGCGGGTGGACGGGTGCTTATATCCAACCCTGGCGCACACACACACACGCACACACACCAGTATCTGCTGTGGAGGAGATGGAGCTGCCTTCAGCCATCATTCACACCCTCCATTCTCCCATTTACAGCAAACAGCACTGATCATGCCGCATCAGCCACTCGAGATAAGCTTTTGGCTCAGGCTAGTGTAGGGCTGGGGTCTCAGTGTGTGTGTGTGTGTGTGTGAGAGAGCAAGAGCGAGAGCGAGAGCGAGAGCGAGAGAGAGAGTGAATGAGTGAATGAGTGTGTGTGTGTGCGCTGTGTGCGCTGTGTGGTGTGTGTGTGTGTGTGTGTGAGTGCGTGTGCACGTGCGCACATTTTTAAATGCCTGATCACATAAGAGTACTTTTCCATGGTGCCAAAGTTGTGATGGAGCGACCATATAACTCTATAAGCCTATCTGTCTGTCTGTCTGTCTGTCTGTCTGTGCTTTGTGCACCAACCATCTCCCTCCCCTCCCCTCCCTCTGACCTTAACTCCCCCCGCCACCCAATGACGCGCTCAGCTCCACTTCCAGGTGTTTAGGCAACAAGGCTGCCGATCAGCTGGGGGCTGACTTACCACAAACCGTGCGGAGAGATCAAAACAGGCTGCAGCCCGCCTGTCTGTCTGTCTGTCTGTCTGACTGACTGATTGTTTGTACGCCTGACTGAGAAAGAGAGAGATATGGGCACCTACGAGTCTGAATGGAGCCCTTGGCTTCAGACACGTACTGTACTAGCCAGTTGTACTAGCTTGTTTGTTTTTCAGACAAACCATCATGTAGTATGTGTTATTGTTTAGGCGGATTTAATTTTTGACATAAGGGCAGGGCAAGGGGGGAAATGAGGAAACGTACACCACGTACACTAACGGTAAGGACACATACACGCGAATGTGCAAACTTTGCCATTCACTCCTATGAGAGAGGCGAAGGCAGGCGAAGGCAGGCGAAGGCAAGCGAACAGGAGCGAAGCGAAGCGAAATTATTGAAGAAAGTTTAATGTTATGCAAATGAGGAGTAAATTCGCCTGCCGCGGCCCAATCAAATCAACAACATGACTGTTCCATTCCATTTGATTCGCCGCGGCGACCTGATGACGGTTGCATTTCGCCTCTCTTCGCTTCGCTCGCTTCGCCTCCTATGTGTCCCTACCGTAACTGGGCGAACAGACGCGATTGAAGCGAGAGAGAATCGCTTCTGTGCAGCAAGAGCAATGCGAGCGATTGAAGCGACTAGAGTATGTCCGTTGAAAGCATTTCAACATTCCCATTGGCTGTGGTTATTAACCTCTATACAGTCATTGGCTGTGGCGGCTTGTCGCCGAACCGCGTCATACCTCATATGCATAACATTCCCAGGAGTTCAACTACAAACTGTCGCTCTCGTCGCGCGAATCGCCTCTAATCTCCAGAATCGCTTTTGTTGTGCGACTCAATAAAAACTCAATTACTTCCATCTGTCTGTCTGTCTGTCTGTCTATCTGACTGACTGACTGACAGAGTGTTTGTCCGCCTGACTGAGAGAGAGAGAGAGAGAGAGTCCTTGGCTTCAGACACGTACTGTACTAGCTTGTTTGTTTTTCATATACACCACCATGTAGTATGTGTTATTGTTTAGGCAGATTTAATTTTGACATAAGGGCAGGGCGAGAGGGGAAATGAGGAAACGTACACTAAGGCTGCCCGAGGCCAATGTGAGGATCCTCTAAAATCAGATACTTCGGTTATACTATGCTGGAATCCATGTTGAAGGCTGAAGACTTTGCTCTGCTGACTAGCCTACATATCACACACACAGTTCACTCGACATTGTCTTCTAGGTACTTCAAAACTGCCTGACTTAATTCTGGTACAATATGTTAACAAGTTTGAAAGAATATGAATGGGATGGAGTCCATGTTGAAGACATCTGAATATCGTTGCGGTTGAATACTGTGTAGTGGAGAACGTGCACATGCAAGAGAAAAGCATCAGCTGGTGCCAAATAAAATAAAGCTTATGTAGGAGGGGGGAAGGATCTGCACACTGTAATAGTTGTTGAACATACGACCATTGCGCTGCGATACCAGAGATTCTTTAAGTATATAGAGATATGCCAACATAATAGGGTTCTATGGGCACCTAACGTGAGCAGGTTCCGGTCTGCCTAAAGGAGCGTGTCATAATACTCCTAGCATTGAATAGAACAGTTCTCAGGTCTGCCTAGGTCTGCCTAAAGGGGGATTTCCCCCCTCCCCCTTGCAATAATAGAACCCGGAAACAATGGGCCAATGGAGCCTCTCTCTCTCTCTACTCTCTCTGATACGACCATTGTGCTAAGATACTACGACATTACGTAGAGCCGGGATTCCCAACCTTTATCAACTTGGTATCCACTTCAAATGTTCACAAAATGTTGTGGCCCAAGACCCAGTACCAAGACCCCATAAGTAGCACAATAAATAAATAGTCAACAGCAACGCACAGAAATATGTAGATTACACTTTACTTAGCGTGTCGCTGCATAACACATTCATACCAGCTGTTATACAGAACACTTTGCATGAAGGATTCCCTCATCAAACCCGTGATGCTGCTTTGTTTATCTTTTAATTTGACAAGTTGCTGTCCCTTCATCTTCTATGTTCATGAAAGTCTTGGCATGAATGTCTAATGAAAAGGTCATGAATGCTCCATGCAAAGTGTATGAAAGCTGTTATGAATGTGTTACGCAGGGACACGTCAAGTAAAATGTTAGCAATATGTATTTCGATTTGTAGAAAATTGTTCCACTTGGAATACTTTCCCGGCCCACCAGTGGGCCCTGGCCCACAGTTTGGGAATCCTTTAGGAGTCTTTACATTACAATTTGGTCACTATTCTGGTAACAGCAAATTTATAAACCGGGGCCACTGATTCATCTAATCCTGAATTTTGGATCGTACTCTGTGGACACAGAATTAAATGAACCGGAATTAAATTATTATACTGCAGAGGTCAACACTAACCTTGAACAACAGAGCTTTTTGGACTTTGGCTTGTCAGTCAGTCCACAATATCTCAGCACAACTGCGCCGAAGGACCAAGTACAGTAGGTTATAGTGGCCACCGTGCGATCACTGAGGCATATCAAAACTTGCTGAGATCACTGTCAATGGAGTGGAGTGATTATTCGGGCAGATCATTTGAGGACAATATAACATTATCAGCAATATGTTAAGCTAATGGCTTAGTCTGGAGTCTGGGGCAGTCTATAAACGAGTCAACAGCCTGTCCAGTGCACACACTCCAAAAAGCAAACAGGTTTCCAACCAACATACTGTAGTGTAGAGTTGCGTGCAGACGACTAAAAAACTACAACAGATCCAGACTGACAAAAACTAGTCTAGATTGTTGTAAATACATACAGTACATGCAGAGATGAGTCAGATGCCTTCAATGTCATTATGTTTGTATTGCAACTGTATATAGTTTACATTGCACAGAATATGGGGGCTTGGAGACAGACACAAGTCAGCTTTTATTGTCACTTTCTCCATATGCACTTTAACAGTGTTGACAGTTCTGTTACTTATTTCTCTGTTAGGTTCACTGGTGAACAGAGGTCTTGGCAAATGTCTATGGCTACAGTTACATGGCGTTTTAAATAGTTTCGTCAAATTTACTTTGATCTTTCATTTAATTTCTAATTGTTAACTGTTAACAAGACGTTTTCAAAGCGGAATTAACCTTTATTCAGAATTAAAGTGAGTTCATTTGGAATTAAATGTCTCATGTAAACATAGTGAATGATGCAAAGGTGCTTGCGGCTGCATGCTGTATTTATGACTCAATTTTGCCAGGGCAACGAGTTCAAGGCCAGGCCAGGGGCCTCACTGGGGCTCGGTGCTGCTGGATGACCTCCTTATATTTTGACAAGGCATGGAGGTCCAGAGAAACGGCCTCTCTGAAACAAAGGGGCTTTGCTGCTGCCTGATGAGCTCAATGGCCTGTTTCATCATTTTGACAGGGGCACATATACTGGGCTTTTGCCAGCAGCATTGGGCACATATACTGGGTTTTGCCAGTAGCATTGGTCAGAGGAGAAGGGAATGTGTTTGGCACAGTGTTGTTGTGTGTGACAGCCAGCACCACTGACTGACAGCTTTTTGCAGGGGCCAGGACAAAATCATCTGAAAGGGCCCCACTCTCAACATCACATGGGTCGAAGCAGGCATTTTTTGGGAGCTCAGACGTCAGATGGCGCAACAGCATCTACGTAATGCCCATCAATTAATTATAAATTGGTGGTTGATATGCTGCAATGGTCATTCTTCTTAGAGTCCACTAACAAACAAGCAAAAAAAATAGTGGCTGTCGCTGCGCTGCCCTGACGTGTGCTGCTGCTGAAACGTCACTGACCCACATACAATGCAAAGAGGACCTTATTCTACGCTCTCCCTGGGCCAATCCTAGGGTGAATTTCTCAAAACCAAAGTTGCTTACTACATTAGCTACTTTGTTGTTTTCAATGCATTTTCCCATTGGCAACTACCAAAGTTGCTAACAGGCTAACAACTTCTCTTTTGAGAAACTCACCCCTGACCTACAGTATCTGTCCCCTACTGTCAGTGGTTTTGAAACAAGTTTTTGTTTCAGTCAGTTTTTGAAACAAGTATGACAATAAGCCCACTTCATACATACTTTCTTGCGTCCCTACCTTAAAGACATAAAGTAGTTTACTGTTTTCGGTTGCTCTACAAGTTGGAAGCCAAATATTTTGTCACTCAAATGGTCCACGTTTTGTTGAAGCTACCACGCCAATTAAAAAAAACGTCTTTCAAACTGTTAGAAAGTGAAGATGAACCGCTGAAGTTCTGGAAGCATTATTTCCAGATTTAGAAAATGACTTCCTGTTGCTTTAACGCAAGAACGTTGAGCAGCTAGACCCAAGGCGCAAGCAGCCCCCCTCCACTCCCTCCTCCACTCCGTCATTCAGGCTGGAGTTTCACCTGAGCTTGTGAGATTTACACAGGCACCGTCAAAGATAAATCACCGGGCTCTTTAAACGCTGGCCCGAATTCTATTTTAGAGGCCCAGCGTCCAAGGCAACCCTGATTTATGCTTTATTTTCTAAATGCACGGGCCTCAGCTGTTGACGCGGATCACCGTTTCAACGTTTCAAATGCTGTTTCATGATCGCATTGTGGGCCCCAACACTGGATATGTACCGGAAACCCTATCCAGTATGTACTTACAGTCCCAAGAAAAAGTTTGTACACCCTTTGAAATTTCTTACTTTTCAGTCAAAATAGATCTTAAAACATGGTCTGATCTTCCCGAAAATCGCAAGAAGGAACAATCAGAGTCTGCTTTAACTAATTCCACACAAACAATTACATGTTTTCATATTTTTATTGGCCATAAGGCTATAACATTCACAGGAGAGCAAGGCATAAGTAAGTACACCCTTGCATTAAATAGGTTTTAACCCTCAGTTAGTTGCAATATCCTCAACCAGACTTGTCCTGTAGTTGCAGATCAGATTAACAAAGCAATCTGGATGTATCTTGTCTCCCTCTTCTTTAGAGAACTGCCTCTCGTCATCAAGGTTTCTGGGATGTCTGGAGTGCATAGCTTTATTGACTTCATGCCATATAATCTCAATTGTTTTTAGTCAGGGCTTTGTCTGGGCTATTCCAGAATGTGTACTTCATTGTTATGAAGCCATTCTAATGTCGATTTGCTTCTTAAGTATGGGTTGTTTCAGCACCCATCCTCTTGTGTGCTTCAACTGTGTGACAGACTTCCTCACATTTTTTCTGTAAAATATCACAATAAACTTGAGTTCATTGCTCCACTGATAGTAGCAAACTTTCAAGGGCCTGAGGCAGCAAGGTAGCCGCATATAATGATGCTCCCGCCACCATACTCAGATGTGGAGATGTAACCAAGAAAAGCTAAAAATGGGGTTCATTCTGCCAATCTAAAATTATTGGGGTTTCTGTCCAAAAAAATATTGCTGTAACTAACTTTGAGGTTCGCAAAAAAGCATTTATATGCTTCATAAAATGACTGCTAAATATTCAGTAGACCAACGTTGAAACTAAAGTTGAATTTTTCAGGGGAACACATAGTATCATGTTTGGAGGAGAACTGGAGAACCACACCTTCACCAAAACATCATCTCCACTTTTCAGTATGGTGGCGGCAGCATCATTATATGTGGCTACCTTGGTGCCTCAGGCCCTTGTCAGTTAGCTATTATCAGTGGAACAATGAACTCAGAAGTTTATTGAGATATTTTACAGAAAGAATGTGAGGTAGTCTGTCACACAGTTGAGGCACACAAGAGGATGGGTGCTGAAATGGGACAACAACCCATATTTTAGAGGCAATTGACATTTGAATTGCTTCATAAGAATGAAATACACATTCTGGAATAGCCCAGTCAAAGCTCTGACAAAAACATTTCAGATTATATGGCATGAAGTCAAGAAAGCTATTCACTAAAGATATCCCAGAAACCTTGCTGAAGAAGGGCAGTTTTCTAAAGAAGAGGGAGACAAGATACATCCAGATTGTTTTGTTAATCTGATCTGCAACTACAGGAAACATCTGGTTGAGGTTATTGCGACTAACTTAAGGTTAAAACCTATTGAATGCAAGGGTGTACTTACTTATGCCTTGCTGTCCTGTGAATGTTTACATCTTATGGCCAATGAAAATATGAAAACTTGTAAATGTTTGGGTTGAATTAGTTAAAGCAGACTCTGGTTGTTCCTTCTTGTGATTTCTGGAAAGATCAGACTATGTTTTATGACCAATTTTGACAGAAATGTAAGAAATGTCAAAGGGTGTACAAACTTTTTCCTGGGACTGTATATGGGGAAAGGCTATGTCCATATCCAGATAAAATAAATCTGTTTTTGCCATTGTCAGACAAATCTTCATCATCTTCGCACATTCTTTGATATTTTAGGATCTGCATAACTGCCTAGAGTGTATCTAAAAATACTGCAGTGATGTCATCGAAAAGACATTCTCTTTCTCTCTATGCAAGTTAATGCCCACAGACAGCACTTTGCATTCAAAGCTCCTTAATGATTACATTAGCACTGTGCGCCGGACTTTTCTTCACGGGTAAAGATGGATATTCTGCTGGCCACTATGGAAGATTTATGGTCCATTGGCATCCTCTCCTTCAGCAGCTGCTGAGAGGTACTTTGTCAGTTCAACATGAGGCAATTAGAAGAAAGCTGTCTGGATGTGTTTTAACTCAATGGTTTCGCCCTTGCTGTTAGAATCATACAGAACTTAACAAATGCGGGGTGTGTGGGGGGAATAGAATAGAATAGAATAGAATAGAATAGAATGAATAGAATAGAAAAGCTTATTAGTGGTCATTTTACAATGTACAAGTAAATGTTAAAGTATGGCCTAAAACAGGCCTTTACAAATGTATCGCTACAGTTCATGCATAATGACTTAGTTGCACTGTTGTTGCGGTTGCTATTTTTGCCTTTTAGAAGATCAGAAAAGGATAACTTTGTGGGCTGACCACCACCTGAGAGAAAATATTCCTGAAAAGGTAGGCTACTGTTCATGAAAATGTACAGCTGCAGCACAGCTCTTCTAGACCTGTCACTGAACCAACCAACAGGGACTCAGCTGAGAGAAAACACGCAATCAGGGCAGCTGACAGCAGCTTTGGCTGGGCCTAGGACCAAACATCTGAAAGGGCCCCAAACCAAATCAATACAATGTAATGAGGATCCCTGGGCCCGGGATGAGTGACCCCCTTTATCCCCCACCTGTCGACTTCCCTGCATGCAGTAATTGCTGTTGTGAACATAGCAGTACCTCCAAATGTAATGCTTCCTGGTCAATCTCAACTTTGCTTGTACTTCCTTAAGAGCAGGAGGCAAGAGGTTACGTCAGATGACCCCAGGTGCTGAAGTCAATTTCCATTTCACACTCAATTTGACAAAGTATGCAGCTCTTTGGCTTCTGTCCCTGTGGGTCATAGTGTGTGTGTGTGTGATGACAGAAGTGATTAAGTGAACTTCTGAACTGGTCAACCATGCAAACTATACACATGGAGTGGAGACTTGTCCCTTAATCCTGCTCCTTCTCTTGTCTTGCAGTACCACACTCTCACCATCACATCACAAAGGTAACCATACCGTGGCACCACCAAATCTACCAGTTACACCACCAAAAAGCCAGACTTCACTGTATTGTATGTGATATGTATTGCGAAAAAGTGGGTGATGGAAAGTTTTTAATACCGCCCTGAAATTTTGGAAAAAATACTGTGCTATTTATGCTATATACTAATTATCTCCAGAGATTCACGTGGTTGTGTTTTGACTTCAAACTTGTTCCTCAGATCAGGGCAGTTGACATAACACACGGCTGATAATTCAAAGAAACGGAACAGTAAAACACACTGGCATGTGAGGCAGCAGGGTCTCTAACACTTACGGTACAAATGCCTGGGGCCAACCCATGGAACCCTGGGTGAGTTCCAATGTGCGACTTTGCGTCCTCCACTTGTGCTTGTGGTCTCACGTTTTGCTGATGCCCCGCCTCCGTGGAGAGAACAATTAAGTTTCCCCGCTGTCAGCCTAGCCACAACAATTTTTGGGGAACTATTCTTCATTCACCATCCAGTTCGCAAATGAGAAAATGACTTTACAATTGAGCTTTTGCGAGATATTGAAATATAACGCCGTTGTCAGTGATGTCATCATGACATATTACTTCCTGGTACGAGGCCACAAGCACAAGTGGAGGACGCAAGTCTGCATATGGGAATGTACCCCCTATAGCTCCTGTGCATTTGGAGTGTACAATGGACAAGACAAGCATAAGCACAACAATAAAGAACAAAATGTACTTCTCTACACGCACACACAATTAAGACGAGAAATAGTAACAGTAACATCAATATTACCGTAACATTAACTGGAAACACTAACATTAACTAGAAATAGTAACACTTAACGATTTCCAAACCTGCGGATGATGCAAGAGCCATATTAACCTATCCTTTAAAGATTTAACTTGTTGCAACCATCAAAGCAAGTCCAAACAAAAGACAATGAGAACATACATAGACTAGACTGATTATACGTTGGGAGATTACTAGGTCTTATTAACCAACCAGAAAAAAAGAGAATAACACTTGTGAACCTAATTCAGAACGACCCCAGTTAATACAGTTTCTACCTGCACTTAGTCTCTCATGCAATTACTCCCTCAACTCACTGAGTGAATGCAAGCTTTTCTAATCAGTTTTCCCCCCACACATTTTCTTTACAAATCCTGATGAGCATAGACAGAGAAAAAAAGGATGCTCCTTCCAGCCAAGGTGACTTTAGCAGTATTGCTTTCGTCCTGTCACATGAGAGACTTATAGCCTCAATTTTAAACCAAATCAATCAATTTTAACCAGCCACTAACTAGTTTTGTTACCACATTAACGACCACGTCTTGTCTTGTCATAAGAGCAGATGACCCCTAGCCTACTTACAGCACCACAGGCACAAAGCACAGATGTCCTGCGAAGAAGAAGCCCCTTGTAGCCAATGTGGTGGCCACCACCTGGGTGCACAGAGCCCTCATTCGCACACACTATTCTTACTCACCCATTCACTAACACACACATCCAGCACAGATGTAGCCATTGAAACTGTCACTCATACACATCCACATTCACTCACTCATTCACTTAGTCTCTCATACAATCACTCACTCAACTTACTCACTCACTCAGTCCGTCAGTCACTGACCCATCACTCAGTCGCACACACAGGCACACGCAGGGTGCGATTTGTAGGGGGGGATGGGGGGGATTTTCCCCCCTTCTGGTTTTGATATTGACACTTTCCTACATACTTTTAATCACAGCTTAATGAAATCCCATTGATATTGCTTAAAATCTTAAACATATCCCCCCTTCTGATTTTCTGACAAATCGCACCCTGGGCACACGCATTCAGCTCACTCACTCACTGACAGTCTCATGCAATCACACACGCACACGCACACACACACAACCTCTCTCACTCTCTCACCAACTCACCCTGCGTCTGTCATTCTCCTGCTCCATGCTGCTTTCTGTGTGTCTCTTTCTGCCGGACCAGCCGTCTGATATTACATCCCATGTGTGCTCTCACAGCAGTGAGCTTGCTTGGACACACATACACGCACACACACACACACACACACACACACACTCTGTCTTACACACAGACACATGCACAACACACACACACACTCACACACACACACACACACTGGGGGAGGTTCCCCAAGTTGGCCATTATTTCCCTATAGCAAGCCTCAAGTGAGGAGGAGGAGGAGGAGGAGGTGGCAGGCAGCGGGAGGGAGGAGAGGGGAGAAGAGGAGAGGAGGGGGGAGGAGAGGGGAGGGGAGAAGAGGGGAGGAGTGGGAAGTAAAATCCCGTGTCTCTGCCACTCATAAGAGGCGAGCTGACCTACAACCGCTCCACTCCACTCCATGACCCTCCTACTACCCCACCTGACCCCACCCCCACCCCCACCCCCCCTCTTACATATGTCCGTCTGTCTATGTAGGCTATGCCTCTTAACTCCCCTCTGATATAACTGTCAGACCCCCCCCCCCATATGTTCTTCTGACTGTGCACCCCCCACACACACATTTTTTTGTCCTACGCCTTGATTCTTAACCTGCCTATTTACACTGTCTTTCTACGAATGCCTCTTAATCACACTCTTTAGGTTTAGGTCCAACTATGCAGGCTATGCCTCTTAACACCCCCATCCCCCCCCCCCCCACACACACACACACGTATGTCCATCTTGACTAGGCATGATTCTTAACCCCCGTCTTAATGGTCTGTTGTACGCTATGCTTCTTAACCTGCCTCTTATATATGCTCAGCTGACTCTGCGTGCTTCTTAAGTAAACGCCCCTTCTGTGTGTCTATCCTACACATATGTGCTTACATATGTCCGTCTTATTAGTATACACTCCCCTGAACCCTCCATAGCCCCGGGACCCATAGCACAGGCCAGATATAGCCCATTTCTGAGTGTCCTAAGAGAGGGATTTGACAATGTCTTCCTTCCCCAAAGTAGTCAGACAGTGGGGGAGAGGGAGAGGGGGTGCGGTGGACAAGGGGGGTGGAGAAGGGGAGAGTATAAACAGCCCCACAACAAGCCATGTTGACATAACCTCTTGATCTGCATTCATCTAAACCACAAGTCCCTGAAGAGCGGCACATCGATAGATACGTTGTAGTGCATGGTCGTAGTGCGTGGTCATAGCCGTGGTCGGCTTTTTTTTTGCACTCTGTCTCTGCTGCCATTGAGGACTGTGAGTCCTCTCAGTCTCAGGACTCCTTGTGCGGCCCAGTGCTAATAAAAAAGGACTCAGAGGGATTTAAGAGCCGTTTCCATGAACTCTGAGCACCGACGGACGGGGTCTGGCTTGCTCGCTCGCTCTCTTGCTCAGCACAGCTCAGCTCACACAGCACAGCACAGAGCTAGAGCTGCCGCATCCTGAATCCCCTCTAAAAATATTCCAGCCCTGCCCCCCTCCCTCCCTCTCTCCCTCCTCCGCCACTCCTTCACTGCTCCACTACTCCACCCTCGATTCTCCACTCCTCCCTCCTCCCTTCTTCTGCTGCTGCTCCGTTCAGTGTCTCAAGGAGTCAGTCGGGTCAGAGAGACCTACAGTTGGCCAGGCCGTGTTTCTGTCTGAGAGATACGTAGTTAGTTTAGGGCAGTGGTTCTCAACCTTTTTTGAATCAATGCCCCCTGGACGTCATCATAAGCCTCCTAACGCCCCCTTGACTTCACCATACGGCTGCCAAAGCCCACCTTAGAATTAAAAAAAAAAAATGGACTAACGCTCCTAATGGAAACTGAGCACCACCCCTCTTGGCTGAATCCTTCTCAATGCCCCCCTAAGCCTCCTTAATGCCCCCTTGGGAGCAGTAGAGCCCCCGTTGAGAAACACTAGTTTAGGAGGAGGAGCACACAGACAGTGCATTATCACTGCTAAATGGTAGCGTCTTCATTTCGGGCCTCTGTTGGGGGACTAGATCTTCCTTGGAAGGAACTTCCCTTGAATGAGTAATGGGCTATGAAAGAACACAGAAATCAAATATCTGACACAGATCAATTTCAAATTCTACTGCACATGAACTCTAGTTGCAGAATAATTCATGAAAGTAAACAGAGAAGATAAGCCCACTTCAGAAAGAACATCATGATACCGTGCTGCACTATAAAGCAAAAGAGCAGTAAGTAACAACTAAATATTTTGTCAAAATTAAGTTTAAACCAAAAAAGGTCTTCATAACACCTCCTTTATATTATTATATTATATTACTATTTTGTTATTATCTTTTGACAAAGCCTTATGGTCCAAAAGTATACTGGTTTTGAGATAATACTATGTCAAATTTGCAGTAACTACAATATCCAACTTCATAATACTGATACTTTGAAGGCTATTTTCTCAGTTCAAATGTTGGTGTAGTTACAGCATTTTACAGCACAGGCTTTGTAGGGGAGATGGAGAGTAGGCCTAAGCTCCACTCCCCCAAACCCCCCCGAGAACAAACAAGGCTTGAGGACATGAACCGTCCCCTCAGAAGACACAGGACAGGTAAAGCCAACCACTATGTTGTGACTACACAACAGGCTAAGTGTTATGCCACATTACTGGCATCCATTCACATGAACGTGACTAGACTGTACGTACTGAGGGCACATAACACAGACGGTCACGTTTACTACATACAGTAGCTAGCTCAAGGTCACACGGCAACGTTTTTCACTATGAATTTTAATGAAACAGCAACTACATGGTTTAGCACTGGCAGCATCAGCTGCTGTTTTCCCCCATGCCAACCTGTAACCTTCACATTCACAGAAAAAAAGTCCCAATCTATAGCCTCATTCTAGACATGAAAAAATTTAGTACTTCAGGGTTGTGTCAGTTCATCCATTAACAAATACTTGATAATCAATTCTTAAAGTGATCACATTATCAAAAAAACTATCAGCCCTATAATATTTTCCTTCTTTTATTGGCAATTTCGCAGTGCTTATGGAGCTGTCTGGGCCAAGGTGCTGATGGAAAGTGCTATTCTGGCGAGTTCGCTGCTGCCTTGTTTTTCCACCTTGCCTCTAAGAGAGAGAGAGAGAGAGAGAGAGAGTGAGAGAGAGGGGACATCACAGAGGTCTGAAGGTCATTGGTCTCCACTGGCGGTTCATACACAGCTGAGTAGCAGAGAGACCCAATAGGACGCCAGCCAGCGCTCAGACCCAGCAGCACCCAGGAGGAGAGATGGAGGAAGGGATGGATGGAGGAGGAGGAAGAGATGGAGAGAGAGAGAGAGAGAGAGAGAGAGAGAGAGAGAGAGAGAGAGAGAGAGAGAGAGAGAGAAATAAAATGTTCCCCAGGCCAAACAGAACAGATGTGCCATATTTCTCAGCTTATTGCAACTTTTTCGCCTGCAGGGGTTTGGGGAAAATAACCTTCAGTTCAGTTTGACTTCAAGTCATGTGTCTTGAGATGGGACTCACAAGGCCTACACTATGTATGCCGCCTATATAGCAAACACACACACACACACACGTTAGTGACAAACATATGGCAGCATCATGTGTACCTGTTTGGACAACGGAGGTCATGCCTAGCAAACATTCACATCAGTAATAAACATATGGTTTAATGCAGACTGGTGAGCACAACAACACATGTCATGACCTACTAACAGAAATATGGGTATGCTTGCTAAAACACAGGAGGCGTGGGCCTACAGGCTACAGCAGAGGCTCCCAACCAGAGGTACCATTAGGGCTACTTGGGCATATTTCAGGAGGTGCATGGTAGTGGTGTGAACAATAATCGATTCAGCAATGCATTGCAATGCGTGGCAGGACAATTCAATAATTGATTCGGCAAATGCCATAATCGATGTGGCTCAGTTTTTCAAGTTTTAATTACTTCTGTGGGCATTTCCTAAGTAAATATACATTTACTTAACTTGAAGGACTTCAAAACAACAGGACTGATACACACAACAGCCAATAAAATGTTGTTCAGTATCTGACTGCTTGTATTGCCTCATGACTGATAAAGAAATTGCCTTGCTTTCAGTGGAAATATACAGTAATGCATTGTGATGCATCATAGAATCACAGTCAGACTGAATCGAATGAAATCGAACCGCTACCTCCCAAATCGTGATTGAATCGAATCGTAAAGGCAGTGGCAATGCACACCACTAGTGTATGGGTACATTTACAAATGCATGCAGCAGTTACATGGAGACAGAGGAAGATGTACAGGGCATGGCTGAGGGGGCAGTCATGGTATGATTAAAAAAAGGCTTAGGGGGCATGCAAAACGGAGAGGATGGGAAACACTGGGATATAGTATGCCTTTTTCCCCACTGCTCTCAAACCATGTTTTGTGTTTTCTTCTATAAAGGATGGTATGACAAGTATCCCTACACACTGAGACAGGAATGCGACTCGTGGCTACCTGAACTGTATGAAGTTAACTCTCCCCACCTGAAGCAACACGGTTATAACAGCAACATGGTCACATGGTCACGGGGCTATAATAGTCGGCAACGCAAGTCATGTGACCACATAAGAGACTTGTGCAGCCCGCACGGCACGAGTGGCAAAGCCAGTACAGAGGTTTAAATTATTGAGCAACTTTCTGATATCATCTATTTATACGCATGTTCATGATTATTGCATTCCGAGTTCGTCACCCCTCCAATCTGCCTGCTCAGACGTCTGTCACACGTTCAGGGCTTAACAAACATTGTAGCCAGACATCAAAGCAGCGAAAATACTCAGACGGAGGAATCAATACCTTGACTGACTGGACTTCATTTGGGGTCTGAGGAATTCCTTGAATTCCTTTCGTACACAAGGAATGCTACTTGTTATTGTGTTTTGGGGACCACGGAGAGAAAGAAAAATCCATTTTGTTGTTGTGTAACTAACCAGTGTGTTTTAAAGAAGTGTGTGGGTGGTGCTGTAGGCCTATGGTGATGTTGTGGTTGGGTTACAGCAGAGCACACTGCTGGGAAGGAATGGATGTTTTAAAAAAAGGACCCAGGCATTCCACCGATGCTGGCTGGCAGAATATATTGTTCTATATCCGAGTAAAATTACACACCATGTTGCTATAAAACAAACTTGGACTAACAAATCAGTAGACACATATTCGGTTTTGTAATGGAAGAACACTTAGCAGGAGGCTGCCAAAGACTCCCATTCTACAGTCAACACTATCTGACGATTGCACAAAGCTTGAAGAAAATCACAACCCAATCTAAAGCATTATCTTAAACACTTTCTGGGACTCCTCCTAACTAACTTCCTTGATGAAGAAATGAGTTATGCAGTGAGGAAGAATATATTTCACAATCAGCGATTATGATCCCTTTCTCGTCTTTGTGAGAGGTTTGCTTGCTTTGAGACACATGAGAATGATGGACCTGCAGTTCAGGAAGATATTTAACACCCTAATCTGTTATGTCATGAAAAATCCCAAGGTGCACAGTACATTGCACAACCAATTTGCAGTGTCAATACTATGCAACACTTAGAGAGACGAAGTTAACGCTCTTCTAGTCCTTACTAATCTCAAAGAGTTGAATTAAGACTGCAAAATTCAGTGTAAGCTATACACTAAATACACTGGGCATGAAACATGGGCTATGGAGTGGCTGTACCAGTTTGTGGAAGGAGGGGGAGCATATAATATGTAATCAGATCTACAGAATATGCAGCAATATTGAGGAAAAAAATGGTTACACTTTATTTCCCTGTTACAATAACTAGGTGCAGTATAACATGTATGTAACACACATACCATTATGTACTTGCACTGTTCCTTAAGGTTAAGGTTAAGGTTATGTACAGTGTAAGTACACAGTATTAGATGTAGTTAAACTGGTAAAGGCACTGGAAAATAAAGTGTTAACCAGAAAAAGTTGTGCAATGTGGATCGTACAGTACATGTAATGAGAGATACAGAATGTGAATGCATTTTTGCCAGTTTGAGGCAAATAAAGTTGTTCTGTAAAGCATGACAACTAGTGGCCAAGGTTCCTCATTCCATTGCCTTAACAGCCCCTTCTCCACCTTGGTGGTGGTGGTGACAGTTTCCTCATTTTGTCCAGTCAGCACCGCAACAGACACACACAAAGGATTTCAAAACCAGTCACATTTTTTTCCCCAGGAAGCAATGTTTTTTTTATCTTACTGTTCATTTATAACTCCACAATACTACGTTTAGCCACACAAGCAAATGGCTTTAAAGAAAATTGCTGTGGGCCTACTTGTATCAATTAATAATACAGTACATGTGATGTATTATATATATTCGCTAAATATCTTGCCTCTACCAAAGCAGACTGAATTGGGATTTAATCCTGCTGCTCAGACAGGCTCATTTAACCCCCAATGCTTTCACAAATACTGGGCTAAATCATTTATCTAATGGGTGGCCTGTCCTGTTGAGATAAGTTGCCCAGTCCTTGTTTAGCCTTTTTTTTAAAGCCATGCATTTGTTCTGTACAGTATACAGCACCACTGTATGCACCGTGAGAGATTAAAAATGTTTTTATGATGGGACTACAGCACATTATCATCTTATGAAGCTGTAATAATGGCCAACATGCTGGCTGGCGTGCCACAGTCATGTTTCCTGCACTCTGTTCGTGCTATTTGAATATCCCACTGCACAATGGACTAATGTGCCTCCCTGAGCGTTCAAGTGCGTTCATATTTTACATACAAAAGTACTGTACTTAGGAGGACCCTGGTCCCTGGCTGAGCCTTTGATAGAGGGCCAAAGTTAGATTTGTGAGCATGTGTTTATAATGTCCATTTCCCCTCCCATGATGCATACAAAGGTTAATATTTATTTTCCTTTCCCCCTGGCTGCACATGTCTGCAGATGTGTGTAAACTCCTTTCATGCCTGGATTGACATTGCTGAGGGCTGATAAGATCTGATTTAAAAAACTGTACCATAAAAGGTCAATTAATCGACTTCCACTGGTTAATTATTACCCCTTTATACAACAAGTGTTTGGTAGCCAGCCTATAAAACAATGCAGGCAAAGAGAAAGTTGATAAGATTCCTTGGAAATACGGAGACCATTTTGGTTTTGATGTAAGCTTGATCATTGTGACAGTGCCAACAGAAAAGTCGCAACCTTACAATGGTTTATTCAACATGCAGAGCGCATGTAGTTTGAAGTTGTAGTTTGAAGTTTGTGGCACAATTAAATTTACCAATTTAATGTACTTACAACGACAATGCAACAACATAGTTGTTAATCCCACGGCTGGTGCGCACGATTGGTCAGTTTTTCCTAGTTTTCCGCAGTTGACAAGTGTGTTTTACTGATTAAAGCGAGAGAAAAAAATGAGCTGTTCATTTTCATAACAAATAGGCTACAAAGAGCTGCGACAGGGTGCTTTAACAGCAGCTCAACCTATCACAGAACCCCGCTGATCACGACTCTCAACAGCTTAAATGGTGAGAGACTCGGACGCCTAGTGTTTCGGATACGTAGTATGCCATCATCGTGTTTATCCTACAACATGTCTGTCTGGTGAACAGCCTAGAACTACGGCTTACCTTCTTGACAGATTTGTGAGTAGGTACTGCAGTGAAGGCTGCGGACAATTCTTCCACGTTCATCTCGGCGGTCCTGACTGTCATAGCGGAATATTTCTCCGCTACATTCTCGCTCTCCTTGACTTCTTTGCTGGCCTGTTTCACCTCCAGCAACTTGGCATCCTTAATTGCCTCTGTCATTGCAATCTAGTGAACAACCCGAGTGATGTCCGATACCTTTTCAGCCGTTAACACTATAAAGAGAGGCTTCTCACGAGTGTCACCTTTCCCTGTCCTTTCCGCGTAGCCCTTCACTTCAGAATTCGCTAGTGGAGGACTGGCATGAGGACATTCACTACGGTCAGCACTTTATCAACAATATTTCGCAGCGAACTATGCTCGGATGGTAGAGTTGGGAGTTGTCGTCGACCTGACTCCACAATAAACCTGAGAAAATACGTCGTTACGGTTCCAATGCCACTGTCCGGTTGACAGGAAGCGTAGCAGTTGGTTGCAGCTAGTACCTGAACATGAAGGCGTCGAGTGGGAGGGGCCTGCCTCATGATGGTGTCCTCCTACCACGGGGCTCGAACACTGTGGTGCATTCTGCCCAAGAGCCAACCATCTGTTTACAATGGTTGTGTGAAATTGATGTCCCAAGTACCTGTCTGCCAAGTCTAGTTCAACCTATGCAATTGTCATGCTTTCAACACCATTGTTATAACGATTCCCAAAGCATTGTTGTGTCCTTGACATTTTTTACTTCCTTATGTGATGATCTCAAGTGTGCACCTGTCCTGGATGCATCATTGAAAACGCAGAAGCACAAGTGCATGTTCAAGAACACAACATTTAATTAAAATATATTATATAAAGACAGCAAAAAACATAATCCTACGAAATATGCATCAATTTATTTGCTCTCATTTGTATTTCTACAGATGTTCTGCAAAATAAGTACAAAAAAACAGCAACCAACTGAACATGGAAGACACCTGGTGCCAAATGTTGAGAGTGAGAGGGGGTTGGATGAACACACACACATTTAAGAAAAAACTATATACTACACGGAAAAAAAGTAATCCAAATATGGTAAAAGTTCATCCATTTCTCTTCAGGATAGCGTGTACCCAATGCCCAAGTGTTAGACATTGTTCGTCATGAGGTATCAAAGATGGCTCCAAGAGAGAAGGTAACCCTTGTCACCTCTCCAATGTCCGTGGGTATTCAATATCTGTACAAAGCAGGAGGAGAGTCAGAGAGGGGGCTATTTCAAGTTAGTACATGAAAAAGGGGAAAAAAGCAGTCCTGATCTGATGAAGGTTATGCGTCATTGCTTCAGGGCAAAGCATCGAAGAACCTATACGGTTTTAAAACCCTGGCTAAATAAAATCATACTTTTTCTCTCATTTCAAATGCTACAATTTTATCGCACACATTTTTTATCCTATAGAAGTTTGTTTTACAAAATGCAACCAAACTGTTGTATCAAATCAAAGGCTCTGGCCGTTATCTTTCAACTAGAAACAAAAGTCTTGTCAGGCCACAGCACGTGACCTTGTTTCTGAAGGTCATTCCTTGTGACCTTCTAGAGGTCAAATTTCTCTCATGTTCTCTTTTATGTTGTAGGCATGATGGCCATGGGGGGGTGGGGGTGGGGGCGGGGTCACCCTGGCGTGCATGACAGATCAGGGGACAAGGGACACTCCAGGTAGGCTGACGGATCACACCACTTCAGGAAGACAGAAGGAGCTGACGACAAGACGCCGGCCTGACTCGATGATACAGTGCTTACTGAAGATGAAGATGGGGGGGATGACTGGGGCGGCGGCAGCCAAATCAGCTGGAACCTGATTGTTGGTTTGTTGGCTGAGGTGGCAGTGATGCTCTCAGGTCTTTTGGATGTTTGGGGGGACGGGAGGAGGTGGTGGGGGGGGCTGTTGTCAGGGCAACTGGAGCACTTGCAGACATCCACATAAGAGCTGTGGCAATGTTGGGGATTGGGTGGCGTATTTTGGTGGGGTGAGGGTGATGTTTTGTCACTGCATTGGGGCACTTCCAGGGACGCGTGCACACACACACACGAGAGAGGAGTTGTGGCGGTGCTGGAGGTTTTGTTGAAGGAGAGGATTGTGCACATCCCAGGAAAAGGTGCAGGACGAAGGCCAACTGTAGTTTTCAAAGTGAGAAGTCCGCACACTTAAAATCCTTTTTGTTGTATTTTATTATTTCATGACAGGATTACTTTTCGACATCAACAGTCTTCATCAGATGATCTGATGAAGACTGTTGAGGTCAAAACGTAATCCTGCCGTGAAATACTAAAATACAACAAAAAGGATTTTAAGTGTGCGCACTTCTCACTTTGAAAACTACTGGTGCTGGAGCTTTTCCCTGGCCTAGGACACTCGGATCATCTGGGCCACGCTGTCTTCTCCGGAGGGGTTTGAATCCTGCTGCTCCTGTGGGCGGGAGAAGCCAGACATTAGCAACACCAAGTCAAGAGTCAAGAATACTTTGTTAAAAATCTATGCATCAGGATTAGCACAGAAGTTTGAAATTGCGTTTGACCAGTCTCCAATGTGCAGTTTAACTAAAAACATTTAAATAAGACATTGAAAATAATCTCCCTCTCTCTCTCACACACACACACTCACACACAACTAACCTACTCATTCATGAACACGTGACTCCGCGGGACAAATCAGTGCAGGGTTATAAATTAACTTTTTGTTTTTGAATCACTAGCCAATTTGACTTGTAGCCAAATACACACTCACTATTAGTCAAAATGGCTGGAAAGTTTTTGTTTCTACCAGCCAAACTGAATTTTTACCAGCATTTGGCTAGTTGGCTGGTGTTAATATAGAGTCCTGCATCAGCGTACTGTGCATCACTCACTCACCAGCGGTGAGTTTCTCAAAAGGGAAGTTGTTAGCCTGTTAGCAACTTCGGTAGTTGCCAATGGGAAAATGCATTGAAAGCAACGAAGTAGCTAATGTAGTAAGCAACTTTGGTTTCGAGAAATTCACCCCAGCTTTGTTTTTAGTTGATGTGACCTACTGAAGTAGAAGGAGAATGTCTGAAGTTTTTGTTTTTCTTAACGCACATTTTTCAGAAAACTCAAACTCGGCTATTGCTGCGTCAGAGACTTTTGTCCCCCAATCTTTTTGTAATTTTTCACATTTGGTCAGTCTAGAGGCATGAACTACCAGCCCAACGCACTGGACAAAACTTTTCTGAATCAGACGAGGACATTCATGAGCATTTTTAAGGTTAAAAATATTTAAGTTAGTAGATCTGCAATTAAAAAGTTATGATGACAACTGACACGTACAGGGCGAAGCACAGGGTAGAGCAATGAAGCAAAGCGAAAAAGCACAGCACACCAAAGCATGAGGATGAAATTTCAAGGACGTGTGTTACATGCTTACAACCAATTAAGGATTTGAAAGAAGTCAAAAATAATTAGATTGTTGATTGTGGCATTTATTTATGAGTTAATGACACAAATCAGACCAAAACAAACCATGAAGTGACAGTGAACGGCAAAAAAAATGTGCAAATTAACGATTATGATCAGATGACAAAAACATGAATGAACACAAATGAATGCATTGTCTTACTATCGGTTTGTTACAACTTCATTTAAAGCATGTAAGCACGTTCCATGGTCGAACTAAGGAAAAATACAGCATTTGAGGGGAAATCATACAAAAATAAAAACACAAGAAGGAGTATAAAATTATGTGCCCAAATAGCACTGGCAGAAAAGAGCTAAAATAGCACAGTCGAAGGGGCAGGGGTTGCCTGTGGGTGCAGCCATTTTCAGACCTCTCAACTCTGGCAACTTATCAGTAAATAAGGTATCTTCCCACCCATAACGATTTCACAGTAGAATACATTTCTTACAATGTCAAGAGTTACAAAAGCATTCAGCTCAAACTCAAATACATTCTTCTAGACAAAACAAGTCACAGTAACTTAGGTAATACTGTACTAAACTAGGTAGACCATGTGCCCAACAGGTTTTCTGTCAAATTCAACATTTTTTTTGTTCTCCCAATTGGAATGGTGTGTACTTGTGACATGACTATTTGCAGAAGAGAGGCTGCAGTTTCAAGTGCCTGGAATGGAACAGAACTTTTCCCAAGAGTAGTCAGGGCATACAGGTCAAAAGCCCCTGGTCACACTGTGTAGGAGGAACAAGTGAATGAATGTAATCTTAAGAGGTTGTGAGCCACTGCATCCACAGACAACCTTGTATCTGATCACGCAGTTCATGCCAACATAAGGCTGTACTAGATCAAAAAAAGTCTCTTTAAAAAGGAGGGAAAAAAGCAGATAGGACAATCCTCCAAGCCACAGAGAAAGCTGCCAACATGCCCATGAATGCTGCTCGAGCAGTGACTCTGAGGAGCATGTCATGCCAAAGCGGAGAGCAGAGCGCAAGGGGCATGAAATGGGAGAGGTCTTTGGGCTCAGGTCCATAGGTGGAGTGAAGAGGTGTGTGAGTGTGAGTGTGTGAGAGAGTGTGTGTGTGTGTGTGTGTGTGTGTGAGAGAGTGTGTGTGTGTGTGTGTGAATGTTTGTGTGTGTGTGCGTGTGCAAAGGGATTGGTTTGTCCTTGGGCAGGGAAAGCAAAGCATAGGCGGTATGAAGGAGGTGGGATGGGGAGGTCTTGGGGATGGTCCATAGGTGAGGGGAGTGGAGTGTGTTTGTGTGAGGGGAAAAGGGTGGGGATGAGTAGAGAGGATGGTGAAGTGGTTGCGGAGGGGCTGGTCTTTTGGGCTGTGGGAGGGTGTGTGTGTGTGCGTGTGTGTGTGTGTGTGTGTGTGTGTGTGTGTGTGTGTGTGTGTGTGTGTGTGTGTGTGTGTGTGTGTGTGTGTGTGTGTGTGTGTGTGTGTGTGTGTGTGTAAACTAGCTTATGCCAGGGGAGGGCTGCCCTGGGGCGGGCAGAACTCCCCTGCTCTGTGAATGGGGGAGCTGGGGAGAGGGAGACAGGACAGCGGACATTGGAGGTGATGAGGGCATTTCTGAAGGAGGTCTTTGGGCTCTGGGAGAAGGGTGCGTGGAAGTGTTAGTGAGTCTATGCCAGAGGAGTGAGTGTGGAGTATGAAGGGGTTAGGGGAGGCCTTTGGCCTCTGGCCTTTTAGCCAAGGAAAGGAGCACGGCTTGTGTGTGTGTGTGTGTGTGTGTGTGTGTGTGTGTGTGTGTGTGTGTGTGTGTGTGTGTGTGTGTGTGTGTGTGTGTGTGTGTGTGTGTGTGTGAGTGTGTGTGTGTGTGTGTGTGTGTGTGTGTGTGGCCTATGCCAGGGGAGGGGAGCCCTCTGCATGGGGTGAAGGGGACATGAAGGGGTTAGGGGTGGGCATTTTGGTCTCTGGTGTTTGTTTGGGGGGCACGGTGTGTGTGTGTGTGTGTGTGTGTGTGTGTGTGTGTGTGTGTGTGTGTGTGTGTGTGTGTGTGCACACTCTGGCCTATGCCAGGGGAGGGGTGCCCTGAGGCAGCCACTGCGAGCAGAACTCCACTGCCCGCTGTATGTCCTGCTCCTGCTTGACTCCTCCTCCTGCGCCTCCTCCCGCCTGCTGCTGCTGCTGGAGCCTCACCTGCATGGCGGCAGCCAGGGCCATCTCCTCCTTCTCCTTCGGCGAGAAGAAACGGCCGCCGTCGCCTCGCTTGCGCTGCATGGCGTGACGGTGGCGAGACTCATGCAGGTATTTCTGTAGCAGGGGGGGGGGGGGAGAAGGAGGAGGAGAGAGAAATTTAATTACACGCCTCCTTGGGATCACACAAAGTCAAAAAGTCACACAAAGTCCCAGAAAAAAACATTAATTTTATTGTGTATGAGGGTTTGGTATGCTTTGTCTTTGTGTTAGTGTGTTTTTTCGTACTCGTACAGGTTTTTCTGTCAGAGTAGGGAGAAGAGTATCAGTCAACCCATAAACCACTATGTCACTTTATCCAATTGTCAATCCTCCCATCTATCGCTCTAGAACAGTGATTCTCAAAGTGTGGTCTGGGGACCACTGGTGGTCCGCGACAGGACTCAGGTGATCCACAAGGGGATTTCTACTTTTCCAAGACAAACTAGCAGTAGGCTATAGTTGTAACTTTATTACAAAGCTAAACATAGCTGAAGTCATATTTTCACCACAATAGATCAGGCTTGAAATTGTAATAAAAAGTAAGTGACCTGCATCGAAATTAGCAGTGTCAAATTAGTAGGCTACTCGTCAACTGTCAATTCAGTTGACAGGTGGTCCCTGAACATTTTTGGGGGGACAAAGTGGTCCTCAGTCTGAAAATGTTTGAGAAACACTGCTCTAGAACAGCTGAGGACCATGTTGAATGATGATGCAAAGTCAGTGTGAGAGACAAGTCAAAATAGTCAACTTTGACATGTTTGACTACCTTAGACACTTAACACTTCCACTGATATCTGTTCAAAAGTGGCCAGATGAGTAGAAACCGGTAAAACGCGTCAGACAGACAATTGTGAGAAAATAACAAAAGCATCTATTACGGTCAGTTCTACTTCCTGATGAAGAATAGAAATTGGATTACTCCGAGATGAGAGATGAGAATGTAATGCACCACTTCCTGGAAGAGTTGCCTCATTTCTGAAAGTATTCTGAATTATATCCGTTTCATTCTTAGGACGTCCGTCCGTTGTGAAGTATATCCATCAAGATGCCAGAGACGGCTAGACTGGTAATCTGGCAAATAGGGCATTATCCCGGTGGGTCAGCAGTCCCCAAGGGCCGATACGATTGGCGTTGTAGCTGTTTAGAAGGGGAGGCCCATTTGTCCATCGTCAATATAGACCAGGGGTCCCCAAACTTTTTTCTCTGGGGGCCACATTATCATTCCTGACTGTGATCAGGGGCCGGGATACTAGGCCACTGCCTGTTATAGCCATAATTTCTAGCACAAAATAGTACATCTTTACAAGTGATTTGCAAAAGAAGTGAGTACTTCACATGGTGTTCAATTTGAAATACCACATGTTTTTGGTATTGCTTTTAATTTCTAATAACCATGTAAAAATAGCAAGGAAAGGTTAGAAAAATATGGTGATTGACAGTTTATGAGTGATACAATAGTAATGATAGGCCTGTTTACAGTGAGATGAGAAACTATGAAGACAAGACACTTCTGGTAAAATGAAACTGTAGGAAGGCCTGTTGATACACAAAATAAAATATTTAAAAAATATATTTTATCTTTTTTTTCTCTGTGAGGATTGCTTCTTTGGGCCAGTTCAAATGGTGAGCTGCAGAGAGGTGGAGGGCCGGTCAAAGGGGCATGGCGGGCCGCATCCGGCCCCCGGGCCTTAGTTTGGGGACCCCTGATATAGACAGTGGACTGATTCAGCCAGTCAAGATATACACTGTGGTATGAAAGTGCCCTGTATAGTATGCATTAGGGACTGGTCTATGCCAAAAGCGTTCCAGTCCAGCTCTGATGCCAGACTGAGTAGTGCTGTGCGTGGCACTGCAGTAATGTATTATAAATGTGTGGTGACTCATAGGACAAAGCTGGCACCCTGTAGACGCTGCGGCACTTCTCTACCTGTCAATCATCTCTCCTCTCCTGTCCTGTCCTGATCTGATCTCCACTCCACCCACTCATCCTGCATTCCCTTGGGCATTTTACCCTCTGCCACCTAGCACCAATGTTGCCAGATTGGACGGTTTCCCACCCAATTGGGCTGTTTAGGATGACTGCGGGTCAAAAAAATGGTATTGGGCTGTTTTTTCTATAGATTTATGGTCATAGAAGTCAATCAAATTTAGTTGAAATTGGGCTGGACTTAAGCATCTGGTTTGGGTTTTGAGCATTTTTGGGCTGGATATCAGTCACATCTGGCAACCCTGCTTAGAACAGCCTGTACACCGTCCATTACACTTGCATTTTAATTACTCACAACATTTCAGTTGTCCACACCTGTCTCAGGTGAGATTAGAGGGTCGCATCATTTCAATCTGAGGTGTGCGAAAGCGTCCCATGGTGAACCAATCACAGCCCACTAAGCTACTTCTCTGTAGCGAGAGGTGGACACAGTCACACCAGCCTGAGAAACGATTTCTGATAGATATTCCAGATTAGATGATTTCATTTACTAGCTCTTCCGTCTGTCTCGACTGTCTGAAGATCTGTATTGATTGGGACCAGTTGGTATAGTGAATCAGTTGTAAAAGTTATATAACATGACTTGGATCCACTATGTCAACCATGGCCTATAGATACTGTAGGTTTCCCCGTTTCCAAACATTTTCACTGTGAGGAGGGGCAGGATGCTAAGCAGCCAAGCATGTGAGCAATTTTTTTTTGTGACAGCAGTTTCCAACTATCAGAGGCTGAAGAGGGACCCCTGGCTACACACGCAGACAGGATTGTTTACAAACCCCCGTATAGCTGTCAATCATCTCTGAGTTACGCCTACTGACCCTGCACCTTGGAGATGTACAGTAGCTCAGTCCATTGGCCTTACACAGCACTCAATCATCGCCAAGGACTCATCCTACTCAGCACCACATACGTCAGCCAGCCCATTGGCCTTCTATAGCAGACAGTCAATTTATCTCTCCTGCTCGGTCTACTCCTTGAGGATTTTCAGGCCGACCAGAACGGAGCCAGTGCCGGTGCCTGCACCAGTTACGTTCGGCACCAAAGTGCTTATCTGTGAACCGCCCGTGTTCATACCGCGCTCCGAACTTGTTCTGCACGTGACTGTGTTACCCGGATGAACCTGCTGACGCCCATGTTGCAGTCACGGTTCACGGAGAAAAAATAAAAGTATTTTGCGGTCCACATTGCGAACCAACTTTCTAGTTCACGAACGCTAAATCTGTGGCGTGAACACAACAGCCAGTTCGCGATAAGGTACCGGAACAGGCACCGGCACAGTTCTCAGTCGGCCTGAATGCGCCCTAGATTTTACTATCTAGCACTGCTCTACAGCTGTCAATCATTTGTGCTCTCTGGGCCCCAACCACCCACCCACTCTGTTCTCTTCAGGCGCATTCAGGCCGACAGAAAACTGTGCCCGCACCTAATATCGAACCGGCTGGTGTGTTCACACCACAAGACTGAGCGTTCAGGAACCTGAAAATTGGTTTGCAATGTAGAGCGAAAAATACTTTTTTTTTCTCCCCTCTGCAAACCGTGACGACAACGTGGACGTCAGCAGGTTCGTTCGTGTAACACAGGGGTGGGGAACTATGTTAAAGGCCATTTACCCGTTTTATCCAGCCCCAGACATAATTGTAATGTTATGCAGCTTCACATGAAATATGACATTTTGTAAAGGAATCTTAGAAATTACATTTGCAATACAATCAAGTTATATTCAGGGGACCTACGGAAGTTGGGGTCTGTTTTAAAGGTGGCTGCCTTCAATGTAGGCCTAAAGTGCAGGGGGAAATCATGGTTTGTGTTCATAATACGGCGCTCAGAGGACTTTTACTGCCCTTGGAGTAATTTGAAGTGGATCCTCGAATGAAAAAGGTTCCCCACCCCTGGTTTAACACATGGTGTGCATTCCAATATGCAACCTTGCGTCCTCCACTTGTGCTTGTGGCCTTGTACCAGGAAGTAATGTCATGATGACATCACGGACAACAGCATTACATTTCAATCTCTATTCAATTTCTATCTTGCAAAAGCTCAATTGTCAAGTCATTTTCTCATTTGCAAATTGGATGGTGAATGAAAAACAGTCCCCCCAAAAGTTGTTGTGGCAGGGCCGACAGCTGGGAAACTTTATTATTTTCTCCACGGAGGAGGGGCCAGGAGGCAGGGCGAGGCCACAAGCACAAGTGGAGGACGCAAGGTCACTTATTGGAATGGACCCATGGTAAGATATGGAAAAGTTCTTTCCTCTGCTTGATGGGATCAGAGAGGGTCTATGGGTAGTACGAGAGAGGAATCTCGCTACTTTTTCCGGGTGGTACTGTCCACTAAGTGGCGCCATCCAGACAGTGCAGAGGCTGTTAGAATGAATGGGGTCCCATGGAGCTCAATCACAGATGCTGCCATTGCTTTGGGAGAGAACTGGTATCATCGTTTCATTTTATTTTCCCCAAAGGCAGGATACATTATCCTTTCAAACAGCACTTAGTTTGAATGTTTAAACTCCCTGGATATTTGTAAAATATGTCTTTATTGTCAATATGACGTCAGCAAGACGAAAGAAATGGTAGTGGACTTCAGGAAGGTGCAGAGCAGGGCATACACGCCACTTACCATCAGCGGGGAGCCTGTGGAGAGGGTCTCAAATTACAAGTACCTGGGATTACACCTGACTGAGGACCTCTCCTGGTCACAACACACTCAACACCTGACAGCAAAATCCAGGCAGCGGCTGTACTTTCTCCGCCTACTGAGGAAGTTTAAGGTCTCCACTCCCATCCTGACCACCTTCTATTCATCAGCGGTGGAAAGTGTGTTAACAGGCTGTTTTACGGCCTGGTTTGGAAGCTGCACACAACAACAACAGAAGGACCTACAGAGAGTGCCAACCTTCCAGGACTCTTGGGCCTTTACACTAAGAGAGTGAGAGCCAGGGCTAGGAAGATTATGCAGGATGTCTCACACCCCAACTCTTACATGTTCACCCTACTTAAGTCCTGCAGACGACTCAGAACCATTCAGGCCAGAACAGAAAGAATGAGGAAAAGTTTTTACCCCCAGGCAGTGCGACTGCTGAACAGAGACTTTTTAAAATAATAATTTTCTTTGTTTTTTTTTCTTTAACTTATTTCTCACCTTTTATTTCCTTTTTTACTTTACTTCTTTAATTTTTAATTTTTAAGATGCAGAGCTGATGACCTCATCATCATTTCACTACAATTACCATGTATGTGACAAATAAAAGTACTTGAACTTGAACGAGTGTCTTCACACACTGCGTTTGGATTGGTCGTCCGGCTGCATTGCTGTGATCACGACTGCCGTACACCAATTTTGTTAGCAAGATGCTAGCGGAGCCTGACTCATAAATGCCAAAGCTGTAAGAAACCAGGAGGATATAACTCCCAGGTTATTTTACATTTCATTTAAATCCACATTGGTTTATCAGAACTTACAGTAATATTGTCAAGTTTCCGCCGACAGCGAGCACAATTGTCAGTTATTAGCGCCAGCCTTATGGCCTCTGCTGTCTCGACAGCGCTCCCTAGGTGAACTGCAGACACGGGTTGGAGGGCGAGATTGGACACTGTATGTAAACCCACTGTAAAGGGGTCTTTCCATCAAGCACAGCCCATTGGCCCTCTATGGCGGTCAAGCATCTCTCATGGGCTACACTCACTCACCCTGCACTTTTTGGGATCCTTCAACTTAGCAGAGCACATTGGCCTTTCAATAATATCACCCATGCACCACCCATTCACTTGGTCTTCGTTGGGGATTTTGTCACCAAGCAATGCCCACTGGCATTCGATAGCTGCCAATTATATGTAGACCCGATAGTAGAACATAGGTCCTGAGCCTGAATCCTTCCAAAAAAAAAGAAATAGTTAAGCCCTGATGGCTTTATTTTATTTGACATGACAAACCCTACCGAGCCTGAATACCATCAGCCCTGCATATCAACTATTGCCTTGCCCACTCACCCTGTGGCATCTTATCACCTACATCAGGAGTTCCCAAGCCTTCCCAACATTCTCAAACTTTCCAACTTAAAAATTTCACAAATGCTCGGGCCCACCTCTGACCCAATAAAACAATAAAGCTCAAATAAAGAGTCAACAGCCACCCACACAATTTTTTTTTTTGATTTTTAGAACATGATTTCAAGGCCCCACTTGGAATACTTTCAAGGCCCACCAGTGGGCCCGGGCCCACAGTTTGAGAATCACTGACCTGAAAAACAGCTGTGAATTGGTCGTCTGCAGCTGTCAATCATCTCATATCATATCAAACCACCCATGGCCCGCCCCACCCCAACTCACCCTGCGCTCCTTGGGGATCTTGCCCTCGGCCTCCAGCTTGGCTCGCGCCTGCCTCCTCTTCAGGATGCGGTGGTACTGCTTGGCATTGACGTAGAGAGGCTCCTCTTCCAGCATCTCCGCCCCCGGCAGAGGGATCCTCTGGATCGCGGGCACAGCGCCACCCCCTGGTACCATCTAGAACAGCAGGCGATGGTGGTGGTGGTGATGGGAGGGAAGGCATGAGGAGAGAGACACAGAAAAAGACAAGACATAGATTAGTTTTTATACTTAAATAAGGTGTGTTCCAAGAAAAGCCACTGTTACAAGATATAAAAAATCTGAAACAGTGGATAAGAAAAAGGTCATGAAATGTTAAAAGAGTGACATGCAGGAATTAAAATTCATGAGTTGCATTGCATCAAGTTGAATAGCAAAAGATATTGGAAATTGCAAAATGCAGACAGGAAATTAAAAGAATAGCAACTATCAAAAAAGAGCTTTCATTATTTTTATGAGCAAGAATGTAGCATGGAAAGACTGCGAAATGAAAGATTGTAAAAGTTCAATAGTGAAAACAGATACAGCCCATGAGGAGGAGGAGGAGGAGGAAAGTGATAGGTAAGAAAAGTGATAATTAAAGTAAATTATATATTACATTAGGTGTGCTAACTCCAGGCCATCCCCCATTTTGGTGATTTTGCTACTAGGGGTATTAGGTAAAAACATTCAAGGTACCTCATTGGAAGGTCTTACCATGACCATTCCCCCGCCAGCATTAACCATGTTGCCGGAGACAGGCAGGGTGACCGTGACAGTGCCCTGGCCACTGTTGGTAGTCGATGTGTTGGCGCCCCCTGCCTGCACGATCTGGGTACCGGCCAGGGAGCCTGCCGGGATGGTGATCATCCCTACGAAAACACAGAGAGAGAGAGAGAGAGAGAGAGAGAGAGAGAGAGAGAGAGAAACATTGATTTTTATTGTATTAATCTTGATTGAATGTTTTGAAAATATTCCTTAAGTGAACACTATTAAAGGCAAATCACGAGTTAGAATGGTTGCAAGGAAGACGAAATTAGGAGGTTATATTGCCCACTACAAAAAAATTCTCTGCTACTGAAAAAAATCTACAAAATGTTTTACAGTCCAATATTAAGTGATAAAAATAGCTAGGCAATCAAAAAAATCACAGAAATACAAAGTATCATGGCATGATGGTAAGTAAAGCCTGTTACCAAATACAGTACAGCATGCCATGTGTTCAGGCATTGCATAACAGTTATGGCCGGCAGGTGTGTGTGTACCTTGTTGCAGGACTGTTCCGTCTGCGTTAACCGGCTGGTAGACGATGGTCTGGCCCTCGGCCGTCTGTGCCACCTGCTGCCCCTGCACTGTGATCTGTTGGCCCTGAGAGAGGAAGGGGATGGAACACACACACAGACACACACACACAGTTTAGTACTTTTATTTGAATCGCAGCACATTAAAAGTTACACAGATTCAAATGCTGATGGAAATCACAGCAGAGTTGTAGAGGGATGATCATACAGTTAGTCAGTCCAATATTGTCTATGGATAAATATGACCTCTCCGTCTCCGGACGGACGGACGGACACACACACACAATATAAAGGTCATGGGACTGTGCATGCAAAAATATGGAGCTTATCCATACCCAGCTACACAGACAAAAAAAGTTTTTTTTTACCAGCCACTCAACAGTGAATAGCTAATATTTTGTATGCAAAATTTAGCAACCGTGTGTGTGTGTGTGTGTGTGTGTAGTATAGTATGTGGATTAGGGGTCGACCGATACAGGTTTTTTAATGGCCGATGCGATACCGATTTTTTTGTCATCACCCTTGGCCGATACCCGATTTCCGATACCCGATATTTGGGGCCGATATGGGTAAAAAAAGGTAAAAATTTGACAAATTTTCCAGGTCTCAAGTTAAAAATAAACATTCCTTTAACATTATCAAACTGAGGTAGAACTTGTAACATTTAAACACCCACTCTAACAATCAAGTAATGTCTAACAATCAAGTAATAAAAAAAATTAAGTGTCTTGGTGCTTTAAAAAAAAAAACCCTGAATGACATAAAATAATTAATATTGCGTTTCGGCCAAAACCACACGCGTATCGGCCGATACCGATACACTTAAAATATGCAAATATCGGCCCGATACCGATATAAATATCAGTCTATCCTTAATGTGGATGGATGATGATCTGCTGTGTGTGTGTGTGTGTCCTCACCTGGTTCTGCCCTGCGGTGATGGCTGCCTGTGGCTGCTGGATGATAATCTGCTGTGCCTGGCCCTGCTGGCCCTGCAGCTGTAGCGTCTGGCCGCCCTGCAGCTGGATCTGACCCGGCTGCACCAGCTGGATCTACAGTGGAGGAGAGAAGGGCGGATAAGAACCATGACAACTTTAGACTAGTAACCATTACTATTACAAAACTCTGCAGAATACACTGAATTCACTCAATTCTACATTCTTGCCTTGTTTCATCACATTACAATTATTGCTTAAAATCTAAAATAACCTAAATGGATGAGATGAGCGTAAGCTAATTGTAATGTAATGCTAAGATAAAAAATAAATAAATGAGCTTGTTGGGTGCATTTACTATTCATCAAAATAATCATGACTATTTCCACCACAAACAGACATGCCTACACTCCTCTATCACCTCTCCACCCCCATCGCAACTTGCTTGTATGTGAATGTGTATATATATGTGTATATATATATATATGTATATATATGCGTGTACTTATATGCTGTATTGTATTCTACACATTGTCTTCTATGCCTACACTCCTCTACCAACTCCCCACCCACCCCCATCGCAACTTGCTTGTATGTATGTGTATATATATGCATTTTGTAATACTGTGCTATAAATATATGCTGTACTGTATTCTACGCATCGTCTTCCATGCCTACTCTCCTCTACCGCCTCCCCACCCACCACATCCAGAACTGCTTACCTGCTGTAGGCTCTGTGCTCCCGACACGGGCACCTGCATGATGGTCTGTCCCTGGCCCCCCATGGCCTGTACCATGATGGGCTGGCCGGAGGACGTGATGAGCTGGCCTCCACTCACCTGCACCATCAGGGGCTGCGCTTGTACCTGGCAAGGAGGGGGGTGGAGGGGCAGCCAAGGAGAGAGGAGGTCAGCATTGGGTGTGGGGGGAGGCAATAGGGTGAGTGAGTGACCTCATCTGGGTGCAAACTCAGCAGTGGGTGGTGGTGGTGGTTTTCACATGCAGCACCGTACGGAAGCACAGAGACAGATGTACAGAGGGGTAAGGAGTCACTGTAGAATTGGGACTCTACGCATCATCCCCCAGCTTGCAGGTGCATCACAGTGGGAAAGACATCACTGAAAAGGAGAGGCTGGAGCACACTGCAGGAGGCTGGAGCACACTGCAGCTTAGTTTTCAAGACTTTATTCTGATCACACACCCGACTAATGTTTCGGTGTTGCTACACCTTCTTCGGAGTCTCTGAAGAAGGTGTAGCAACACCGAAATTTTAGTCGGGTGTGTGCACAGCATATGGTCTTGAAAACTAAGCTGCAGTGTGCTCCAGCCTCTCCTTTTCAGATAATGAGTTACTGTTGCGCTGCACTGTACTACACAGGGCGACCGGCTCAGTGCAAGACCTGTGGTGGGAAATGAATGTCGGAAAACTGCACGGGGCGACGGCATGTTTGGAGTAAATGTACCTAGGGCTTCACAATGTACTGAAGACTGATGACAAGATATGATAATGACCAGCTCAGTCTACGTCTGTGCTGGGAATGTTTGGAGGCGACCTAACTAAATATTAGGGCTGCACAATGTACTGATTAACGCACAATGAACGATAACATTGTTTTGTCTACTGGTCTAGTTGTCGTGAATCAGATCATTGTTCCAAGATTCAGTAAATGTTATTTCTTATTGCACATTATCTAAACACTGCTACCATGAGAAAATATTTATCAAGTTCTGCTAACTAAAGACAATGCATTTGATTAAAATGATACATTTCAAAACCAATACGATGTATTCAGTCTCTGGGATACTTGTTTCTCAAAAGCGCTTGGGTGGGAAATAAAGTTTCCTGTTAAACTTGTGGTTGTAAGGGCAAAACGAAAGGTAGCTTGTCCAGAGGTAAGAGAGAAGTGCTTAAACTGA
Source organism: Engraulis encrasicolus (assembly GCF_034702125.1). NCBI lineage: Eukaryota > Metazoa > Chordata > Actinopteri > Clupeiformes > Engraulidae > Engraulis > Engraulis encrasicolus. The sequence continues at coordinate 20,938,589 of NC_085866.1, read as the reverse complement.
AATATTCACAAATGTGATGATGCATGGATGCGCAACACATAGCCACTTTACATCACATACAGTACACATGCAGCTTATGTAGTGCAGACAAGATGCAGTGCGGACAAGACTTGTATCCATGACATGAGTGACCATGCCGTCAATCAAACAGATACCATGTATGTATGCGCGCGCACACACACACACACACACACACACAGTGAAAAGAAGCATGCCGAAAGCCACTTGTGTTGCACAGGTGCACAGCTGAGCACACACCACCACAAACCACAGCTCAAAAGGCTGCTGACAAGGTCCGAGGACAATTTGCATGGATCCAATTGTAACTGTGGCGTCTGCTTGTGAATGGAAGTACTATGGCACCGGACTGACTGTGCACTCTTGCCAGCATGTCTGATCATGCCCATAAGGCGGAGTCATGACAGTAGTAAAACTGAACAAACATACTCTCTCAAGTCATCTCTTGTGTGTTGCATTGACCTGAAAGCACTATCTGACAGATGCGTTTCGACCCCAAAGCCTTTCTCAGATTCTCACTCACTAGATTATGCTTCGAGAAACTGAGGATGGTTTTAAGAAAAAAAACACATCTAGCTCTATTCATAGCTGCACTTAGGTCAATAAACAAGACAAAGAAAGCTTGAAAACACACATTTGTCCATTGTCCTTTCTTTGCTCGCCATAATTCTCTGTTTTCTGTCATGACAGGATGGGCATCAACTCAAAAGCATGCTGGCCGGGAGGCTTACAGCACATACACTGAGGCTGTGTCCAAAATGTGCACATGTTCACTATTAAGCTTACACACACACAAGTTCACTGCACAGGGCTCGACTTGGAATTGATCCATTCCCTACATAGTACTGTGTACAAGTGAACATTCTGGATTCAGCCTATTGAGAGAGCTGCATGCAGAACAGAAGGCGACGGAGGAGCTGGAGGTCATAGGTCATAGAGGTCAGGGGTCAGAGTTCACACCACTACCTGGAGTGTCTGCACTTGCTGGCCCGCCGCCGTGGCAACGGGAGCCTCGGCCTGCAGCTGCACAGCAGTCACTGTGCCCTGCGCCTGCAGACAACCGCACCAACGTTGGGTTACTCAAATCAGCGACGCCCACCTGGCTCATCGCACTGGGCTCGTTGGAAACAGTTTGGCTTTCTATGGATGTTAGGTGAACGGCTGGCTGATAACAGTGCATGCTGAACTTGTGAAATAGCAACTGGAGCAAGGTGTCAAAACGTGATGGCGTTTATTAACACTATTGCCTGAACGAACGCCCGTGTCACATGAGCAGGTACAGAGTGGTATAACATTCAGTCCAGAAATGTCATTAGTTCATGTCCAGAATGCACTGCTGAAAACCAGTCACTGGCTAGCCAGCTCGACGATTTCAAACAGGCCCAGTGACGTTACATGGGTCAACATTACAAATGAAGAAACAACTTGTCTTTTCCCTGGCTGGCGCACACACACACACACACACACACACAAAACAGTTTCCAGTTTTAGAACGTCTCTACAGTTAGCCTTATCCAATGCAGAACACAAACACCACACAAAACAAAACAAAGACCAAATGACTCGTTTCATAATGCACACACAAAAACATTCAGGACACTCTTGGGTCAGTGGATAGGCAGTACAGTTGCATACACTTGTGCTATTGATCAAATCTCGTGTTTGCTGTTAGTTAATTAACTTGAATTAACTTTGATCATTCCTTCATACCTGCTGCTGAATCTGTCCATTGGTCGCCTGGACTACAATCTGCTCCCCGCTGTTGGCGGTAGTGTATTGCTCCATGACCCTCTTCAGAATTCTCTACCTGGGATGAGACAAGAACAATAATTCAGTTCTTTATTCCAGACCCAAGGGGATCCATATCACATGTAAAAACATCACAACATAGTAAAAAGAAGAAGCAGAAAAAAACATAGAGCAATAAGATTCCATATGACTGACGAATAGACATGGAGGGCGTTAACACCTTTTTATGAGATTGAGAAACGATCATGACCATACAATACAGTTTATTCTGTGTTGGCAACATCCAGGTGTCCATAGGGGCTTTGTAGGATGCAACTGAAGAACTGTCTTTCCTGGAAGCTAATGTCAGCTAGAGCTCTAGTGAGCGTTTGCCAGTTATTGTGGAAAGGTAGCAGACAACGTCAATGGAATTTCATCAGGTAAGTAGCAGCATGCAAAAAAAAGAACAACAAAGCACATAATTGACAGGTAATAGTCGTAGTCATACACAGAGCCACTGGAAGAGATAGCACTGCTTAGCACGCTCGGGGGAGGAACGATATTTGGAAAAGCCTATGGTCTGATTTATGGATTCTGCGAATCCACCTGGAAACGTGTTTGGGATTCTTGCAAAATAAACGTCTGTAGTTAGCTGGATAGATTCTACTTCAGATAATTTCGACTCGATATGACCAAAAATGCCAGGACTGTAAGGCCACATCTACCCACTAAGAGTCTGAAGTCTAGCTGCTACTGCTTTTGTGCGAGGCAACACAAACAAACCTTCGCCTACGGTTAGCTCCTATTACCAAAAGTCCAATAGAAAGGTTATTCTGAGCTCGTTCGAGTACGCTGGCTCACATCGATCAGAGGAATTATGAGTAGTTTAACCTCACTGCTCACTGAGCAGCATGGGATAGCTCGAAATGTGACCACAGTCCAGCAAGAATTACTTGGCCGTGGTCCTCAAACAAAGAACAACGGCACGTCTTGCTAACTAGCTAGCAACGTTGTATTTTACAGCTAACTTGCTTGCTAACCCTTGGCCATTTTGTGTAGCTTTACTGAGACACCACTGTTGTTTGACCATGCCGATGGTTGTTGTATTCGTCTCACGTTACCGTTTCAATTTCTGTATTTTGCAGAATTAGTAATTTGGTTGGTCAATGACAAACCAATCCGTGTTGTCAGCTACCATCCCTTTCAAGCCGTGCACCCTTTTACCGTTTCTCGGCTGTCCGGTTATCCTCTGATTGGCTCCAGCGTAGATCTCAAAAACCCAATCATCAGAGTGTGCAGAGAAAATGGCGCTAATAAGAACCTCGGTGGTCACGTGGACGCCGAATTCTGACCTGGAAAAAGAGATAGTGGCGCAGCGTTCAGACCTCTTGGGACTTGATACAGTCCTCTGTGGATACATTCAGAGCTTGATACAGTGTTTTCAGTCCTCAACTGTTACATTACATCCTGAACCTATAGTGCAACTATGTAACACCTATGTAACAACTATGTAACGAGTCCATTCAACACGGGACAAAGGGGCATAGGCGCCTAGTGAGGAAATAAGACGGGTTTATAGCACATTTGCATTGTCCAGTAAATTTCTGAGAGTGAGGTTTGACCAAGTTCAACAATATCATGAAACTGTAATCGAATTATGGTCTACTATATACTTTCTAATATAATTAAACAGTAAATTGTAACAGAGCAGTGACAACTTCTTCCAACCTTCCTGCAGCCAATCACAGAGCTTACAGCTCACTGTGTTTCCGGGTAAAGGCGGAAGCACGTAAAATGTGGGTTGATTACAGAGGCGTTGCGATTCACTCCTCAAAATACTATGTTAGTACTTGCTAGCTCAAATTCGTGAATGAAAACACTTTCTGATTTTGTGAATGAAAGGATAACTCATCCAACTGCCTTTCGGGACGGCGAATGACACAGGTACCGGTATACTTCAGCTACGTCAAAGGCATGCTATCACACATGGGCAGCGTCAACTGCTCTCATCTGATTGTCAGTTTGTCCCATGTAGAATAAAATGGTCAACATTCAATGTCTTATTCCACAGAACCAACGGTCTATTGCAACACCTTTTGGATTCAACTTGTCAGAAGCCAGCTGATGCTCAACAATGCTCATGTCAAGACTGTTTCGCTCTGTGATCTTGAAAGTGGACAGTGTCCCCCTGTCAGTGTTTACATCAAGGCCAGCTAGCCACGACTTGCGCAGATGGAATCAAAACCATGCTTTCGGCCCCAGACATTCACAGAAACAAAGGACGAACGATGATGGCTTAGATCCAGATGATGTGGAGTCTCAGATTGAGGCGGTGATCAGGTAAGCTTATGTGATGCAACTGAGGAGAATGATATTCTGTCAGGGTTTTTTTTTTTACCCAGTGGCACCTTCTAACCTTGGGGGTTTTTTTAATTGCAGAGAGGAAAAGAGAAAACAGAAAACTGTTAAATTCCACAAAATCAAAAGGCAACTGAGGCCCAAGGGAGCACCAGAAAGGAAACTTACTTGGGATGCCATTGAACAAATCAGGTAGGCCATTCTCAAGATTCAGAGGTCATTGAATGATCTTTTTGATGAACTAAATGTCAGCTATGTATGCCTGAAACATATGGATACAATGGATATTAAGCATTGTGGTAGAACACTTGTGTTACAAACTTGTTTTGGCTCCCTGCCCTTCGGCTGACCTTTTTGGTCTTGAACTGACTGGTTGCAGTTGAACCTCTTATTCATTGCATTCCTTACTGAACAAAACATTTTTAAAACATGTTGTTTCCATCAGGTTTCTGAAGCAGGATTCCCCAGAGGAGTGGACTGTGGGTCGTCTCGCAGAGGGCTTCTCCGTCACGCCTGACGAAATCTCCCGGATACTCCGCAGCAAGTTCACTCCTGCCCCCGAACAGAGGGTGAGGCAAGATCACACCGTGTTGGCTAAGCAGCAACAGCCGACCCTTGCAGATGGCACCGGCGATGTTCAGAGGCCCAAAACACTCCCGACACCCAGCAGCAGCACCCAGATCACACTGCCTGAGCAGCAACGGTACCTGGGTCTTGAGGAAGGCCCTGTGGTGCATTCTCCTCAGAAGAGGTTGCCTGCTGCACCCAGCACCCGAATGAAACTGGCTAAGGTGCAACAGCAGCAACCAAGTCTTGAGGACATCACTTTGGCGCAGCCTAGTAAAAAGTTGTCTACTACACCCAGCACACAGAACACCCTGACTGCGGGACCCACTGGAGCTCTGGGGGGCTCTACTAGTCAGAGCCAGGTGGTGGTGACTGCTGCGGCCAAAGGAAAAATGACACATGTAGGGAAGGGATCGTCTGTTGATTCCCTGAGGCCCTCACCACAGTCAACTGCCCTGAGAACTGGTTCTGTGATGAGCACAGTACCTTTGCATCATAAAAATGACAGTGTCAAGATGGCTGAAAAGATGGCTGAGTTGAAGTTTGAAGAGGGAAGCTATTCTGAAGATGGTGGTGAAGAGACGTGGGATGGAGTTACATTGACAGAGTCTGAATTACAGCAGCTATCACAAACTGTGACAGAGAAAAGTCCTTTGGTAGTGAAGAGTGGGAGAGAATACTTTGACTCAGAGGGCAATTTTCTCTACAGGGTATGAGTCGTCGACAATACAGAATGTTAAATCTGAAACTGGACTGAATTATTGTAATTGTGTGCTGATGCAAATGTTGCACTCCTTACAGAGGGTCACTTTCGTAACTAATACTGTTGCAAAATAAATACTACTTTGTACTATAGTTTTTAAGATTTGGTTTACACATTACATTTTTACTCCGCATGTACTTTTAATACTGTATTAAGTTACCTATAAAAGAGATTATGAACAACCTGCAGATGTGGCTGTGTGGGGCAGTGGTGGCTCAGGTGGTAGAGGAGCCTGTTTGTCTCGTATCAAAGTCCCGGACAAAGGGTGATATAAATTCTTATTTATAATCTGCATAAAATCTTTTTCTTCATTTACTTAATGGCAGGGGGGGACAAAGGGGTCTGTTGTCCCTGTCCCAGGGAGAAAGGGGGCCCAGAAATGGGTTCATTACATTGTATATTTCGAGTGGGGTTGGAGCAAGTGTGACAAAAGGATTTCATTACATTACATAACACTTAGCTGACGCGTTTATCCAGGCGACCTTCAGATACAGTATAACAGGGTATCGGTTACAGTACCTGGAGGAGCGTCAGAATAGGTGCCTTGCTCAAGGGCACTTCAGCTTTGGAGGGAGGAAGGGATTGGTAAGGTTGGGGTTTTGAACCTCCATCCTGTGATCTACAGTCCAACTCCCTAATGGCAGTCATGGGTAAGCCGTTAGGGCGTCAGACTTGAAGCCCAAAGGTTTTCGGTTCGACCCTCGACCCGCCAGGTTGGTGGTGGGGGGAGTAATTCACCAGTGCTCTCCCCCATCCTCCTCCATGACTGAGGTACCCTGAGCATGGTACCGTCCCGCTGCACTGCTCCCTTGGGGCACCATTGGGGGCTGCCCCCTTGCACGGGTGTGGCATAAATGCAATTTCTTTGTGTGCAATGTTATGTGCCGTGAACTCTTGTGTGCTGTGGAGTGTTGTCACAATGACAATAGGAGTTTCCCAGGTGGGCGGCTTGGCTTTTCTAACCATTACCCGACAGTTGCATTTTCATGGAATGCAAACTAAGGTAGACAAAACAACATCCTGTCAGGGTGTGGGAAAGTGTTGGTGAGGGTAGGGAAGCACTAATGGAAAAGAGGCGCCTTCAGAAGCTTCTTGAAGTAGCATATTATCTGAACATTTACAATACTTTTAAATAATTCAAAGAATTAAAACGGCACAAAAGGGACACATTAATTTATTTTTCTTCAACCAAAGCAAAATTTCCTTCCAATATACAGAACAAGAGCAGCTGATACAAACTCAGAGCAGCTGAATATTTACAGAGCGGTGACATTGAATGCTTATATACATTGATTTTAAAACGGCAAGACAAACCACACATCTTCCCGATTCCAGTTTACCAAGGAGCATATTGTATGTGTACCCTTCAAAAATCAACACACCAACTGCAACTGCAATCATTTCAACCAGAACTATTGTGCAAAAACAATAAGGGGAAAGGAAGAAACTGGGTCGTCAGTAGGAAACCGGAGCTACAACTGAATTAGCTTACATTCATCTGATGTAACTGGGCTGCCACGGTTACAAAAAATGTTAATGCCAGTGAGAAAAATATTGCTTTAAAGAATGACAGACAAGAGGCCATCTTCGCTTTTGATGCGACCATTGCTTTTTTTGTGGGGGAGGGGTGTTCTCAGAGCCAACCCCAGTTCTCAGGTATCTGTTTCTAATTGCAGTAGTCGTATGACTTGGGGTTGGCCAATATGTACAAAGGAAAACTCAGTGAGGCAGACCGAATGAGATGCTAGGCGTCTTTTGCTTCGTATGCAAAACCTTCTACAGTTATGTGTGACAAGTGACGAGTTCCACTGGAAACAGAATACAAGGGGATGGGCACACAGACCTGATACCCATCGTCAATAATTTAACAGGAGCATTACACCACTTGTGAAGGCACACACCATACCTCCAAGTCAGGCACTTGTTTGACCACATCCAGACAGTAGTATGTACATACATGCAGTGGGGCATTCCTGCTTCAGGAACACAAATTGTACCGTATACAACTTGCCAGCTGAAAAATATTACAACATGAGAGCTGACAAGGGGAAAGTAGTCTAACTTGAGTACGAAAGTCACATTAATATCTAAATCAGCATTTTTTTCTTAATTTCCATTGAAAACAATGGAAAAAGAACACTAAGCATTTGGGGAGACAATGTCAAAATTGGTAGGAAGACTTCACAATTTCTTTTCTAATTCAGTTTTTGGGGTGGAGGGGGCACAGTGAACTAAAACTATTCATATCGAAACAGCAAGGGCATCAGAGGATACATTAACATGTACACACATGCACCTTCTACCAGTGTCTATGATCGAGAAGTGAAACCATTTCAGTGGTGAGGCTCGAGGAAGTTATTAGAAACAAAGGGATGAGGAACAACTTAAAAGAGAAATGGCTGACATAACGTGTGTATATAGCTGTTTGTGCTGTCTGAGCAACCATATTGGTGCAAAATTTGCTATTAATAATGACAATTGTCCTTCAGCATATAAAACAATGATGCCCTCTACAAAAAACTGCACATCTTTGCATGAATATGAACAGAGCTTATCAGTTAAATATAAATGTGTCACATTCCTTCACACTGGTATTTCCATGACACATATTCCTTCTAGTGCAAGATTATATTTTACAAAATGAGGCCCAATTGACTTAAATGCCTAAACTTTCTGCTCTAACCCATTTTTAAAAATACTCTCTTTGCATGGCATTTCCAACCACGCACAACCACACACTCATATCAAATAATCACCAGTATTCTCTTGACCAAATAAATGACCAAATCCTGCTTGGTAAGCCTGCTTTGCTGATACACTGTATCTAAGCACGTTATTGCTCCTTACATTAGGGATAGGGCCATCTAAACACTTATTCTATGTCAGTAATCAGGTAAAGATTTTGGAAATTCCCCCAAATGTTAATCCAAAATAAATATCAGACCAACAAAGATTTTAAGAAAAAAAATCCTACGAATATTCAAATAAATCTGCATACATGTAAGTCCATATTCTTGATGAATTGGAAGGAAGTGAGTGGAAATACAGCTTTACGAACCCAATCAACCTTTGAAACTGAACAGGAACAGGGAAGGAAAAAAGATGGCCTCTGACCAAGCCTAACTGCATCCATGAGCATTTGTTTATGTTAAGATATGGCTCTGCAAAAAGGAACAATATGCAGATAAAATAGCTTTCTCTGTTTTCGTTTGTCCTTCAAAAATGTGTTTGCATATGACAGCCTTTGAAAAAAAAAAAGATAGAGCTCAAAATACCAGCACCTGGTAAGACGGCTGACTTAGCTGAATGCTAGCCACTCACGCTGGCCCGTTTCTCAGCCTACTTGTTGCTAGACCTGTAAGTAACTACAAGGTTGACGTGGATACCATCTTCTTGAGCGCCGTGCAAATGGAGGAATCCATCCCATCAGCACAGAAGCAAAGGAGGGAGGAGTGAGGATCAAGGTGGGATAAATGAAGGCCAGAAAGGCAGGAAATGACAAGTGTGCTTGAAGAGAGGAGAGGAGCCTTGCACAAGTGAGATCTCCCCCAGACGGCAAGAAGTTTTCTCAGATTCCTGCTGCAAACCTCAGAACTGCTGCTCCTCACTCCAGAAGATCCTGAGTGCATAAAAGACAACAATCGATTGATTAATAACCCAATTTTAAAAAGGCAAGGCAAAACAAAAGCAAGGTCACGAACCAGTGAAGGCTGTATTACTGTTAGTTTAAGGCGCATATTATAATCCTGTTTGACGTAATGGGTCAACATGTTTTTGTAGTGCTTTTCAACTCTTAAACCCTAGGAAAAATGCTTTTAAGTTGGGTCAGCTTTTGCTTGTACAGCCAAATGGCTTTAAAAACAAGAAACAGCTATCACAACAACTTTAAAGGAAACTTTAAAGGAAAGTTTGACTCATTCACTTTCACAAAAAAAAAAACCTAGAAAGGATCTCATGGCAGACTTTCCCAAAGGATGTATTACTGAGTATAGTGGCGCCTCCGTGTTGGGAGTCTTACCTCGTCTGAGTCGTCATGGAACTCTATCTTGGCAGACGTGGCCACGTTGGTGTCCAATGGCTCGTCTACTCCCTCAATGCCATTGACCTCAGCATTGTGTTGCAACACTGAGTATCTGTGTACCAGGAACCTGTGCAGGACGGTTGAATTGGGTTCCATTGTTAGGGTTCAAGCTAGGTAGCACATCCAAGAAATAGCGACACAACAGCACTTTGTGGGAAAGTACATATAAACAAAGCAATTACACTGAAAAAAGTGCTTGAGATTCATTGTGATTGTGAGGATGCGTTACTCATACATAGTCAAGTAGGCATGCTAGTAAATAGACAAACTATGGTATGTGATTTTAAAAAAAAATAGTTCTTTAGGTAATATTAGGTAAAATTATCATTATCCTACACTGTACTATGTACATTGTTATCCTACATTGCCTTTTAGGTACACTTTATTTGCATTACACATTCTGCTATTATGCGGAGCAATTCATAGATAGTTATTTTCATTATTAAGTGGCGCAGTGCGCTAAGCCCCCCACATTTGGGCTTGCATGCCCACGGGACCCCGGTTCGAGTCCGGCCGGGGTAATTTCCCGGCCCTGTCCCATCTCTCTCTTCCTATCGTTTCCTGTCTCCTCTCACACTGTCCTGTAGTAATAAAGCCCAAAAAGCCCCAAAAATACTTTAAAAAAAAGATTAAAAAAAAACTCCAGCCTCACCTTCCTCCACAGACGTACTTCTTTACAAACAGAACTCCAGCTGCGATGCTGATGATGAGGATGGCGATCACCGTGGCGATGATGGGAGCAGAGCTGGTGGGGTGGCTGTCCCTCTGTTCAGAGGAAAAACAACGGAGAGGGTTAAATGCAGTTTCTTGGTATAAATAATATCCTAATATCCCACAAAGAATAAAGAAAACAGTTTCATGCAAGGTGCGCCCCTTTCTCTTCTGATTCTAAATGTATTGTTTGGGCCAGCACCCTCAAAATGAATCACAAAACCCGAGTGAAGCTTGCTACCTGCCATACTTGACTTAAATAATATATTAAACATATGACAACATGAAAATATATATGGATAGAACTTCTTGATAAACATACACACTTGATAAACCGATATTAGGCAAAGTTTTCGCAAATCCCAATCACTGAACACTCTACTGGTATTGCAGGATTTTTCGGGATTAGGCCATTCCTGGCAGTAAAACATCTCTTGTCCATTACTCACTACATACATGCCTAGCACCTGCGACGATGTCTCTTTGGACATGAGCAGCGAGTACCTCATTCATCTTAAAGGAGCACTCCTACCAATATGCTGTTGTATTGCTCACGCTACCCTGGACTTGTCAGTACACGGTGATGATTAATTTTTTTGGCTCAGCCCTTTCCGAGATATGAGCTATTCTAATGGGGGCAGCTTTTGTTTTAAAAATGTTAACATAGGCCTACTCCAAATATTTTCCCAAAAGATATCGCTGTTTGCTAGTTGTCTGCTGATGTCGCATAACCTTTTGGATGTTTTTTGGAATAAATCAACATGTTTTTTTTAAATGTAAACAAACACCTGCTTCCATTACAATGACCAGGATCTCAGAAAAGGCTGAAGAAAAAAGAAAAAAAATCTCAGGTACTGGCAAGTGAGCATTACAACTGCATGTTGAAATTGGCTGAAGTTACCCTTTAATGAAAGTGGAATATAACACCACACGGACTTACCAGCAGTTCTGGGTCTATGAGGTCACTGACGCAGTTCTTGCTCAGGTCTATGACCTTTCGCACGGGCTGGTTTCCCCCTTCGCACTTGTCACCTGGAATTTTCCGGTACCTGGACACAAAGCAGCATGTGGGTCAAAGACGATTTTTTTTGTGGGGGGTGGGAGAGGGCTCAGATGTCAGGTGGCGCAACGGCATCTAATGCCCATTAATTAATTGGTAATCAGTGGTTGACAGGATGCAATGAACATGCTTCTTAATATAATAATCGCAGCATTTATTGCTTCAATATCAACAAATTCCTTTTTTTAAAAATCTGTTGATCTCTAAAGTGTCAATATAGTCTATAATAGGTCCTGTGGCTCCTCAATGTGAGCTGTCCTTAATATTGAAGCAATTAATGCTCGGCATTCATTTTTGAGTCCAGAAAAGGAATCCTGCTACAATATGCTCCCCGACCTCTGTGTGTGTTGAGCGCCACCAGGGGGCTCCAGAGCTCAAACACACAGAGGTTTAGTAGGAACCAGGCTAGTTTAAAGTGCAATTTAAAAGCAATATGAGAACAAAAATATGTAAGGGTTAACGTTCGGCGAGAAGGTCGCTACCGTGGAATAGCAGCACGACAGAGAGAATCTTTAGACCCCGACGCGGAGCGGAGGGGTCTTGTTCTCTCTGAAGTGCTGCTATTCCACAAAGCGACCGACTCGCCGAAAGTTAACCCGCTTATTATATGGATATACTTAAATGATTCACACATGGCGGGGACATTTCTTTAGGCCTATTTAATGTGAGGTCTAGCCTATTATAGCCTAGTTTTTAATGTCAAAAGATTGTTGCTGCGCAAAACAAAACAGTGCCGTTGTGGAACACCGCTAACAGCTAGGTAGCCAGGACAACAGGTGTAGTCTATCACAGCAGCTGATTAGTCTTGTTGAAAAGTCGCTTTAGCAGTGAAAAGTCTTGTTGCCATTGACAGCGGTCTGTTATAGACCAACCCGTCCGTTATCGAAAAATAACAGACGTGCGAACGTTGGGGAGCCCCGTTGAAATGAATGGAGCATTCGACCGATGACGTCACAACCATATAATATAGACCAATAATGAAGTGTTTTTTGTAGTGCGAAGGCTTGGGTCTCAGGGCCCTCTTGGCTCTTGGGTCTGTGGGCTTGGGCCCTTTGGGGTGCTTGTGTGCTGCATTTTAGTAACTAAAATGACTTCTTGGTCGTGGTCTTACCCATGGGCCTGCCGCTCAGGTACAAATACAGTATGTCTTTGTGTACTTGTGTAGAGGGACTTTCATCTGACCCATGGGCCTGCCACTCAGGTACTTGTACAGTATGCCTTTGGGGTACCTGTGCACTAAAATGACTTCTTGGTCGTGGTCTTACCTGCAGCTTAGATACTTGTACAGTATGTCTTTGGGGTTCTTGTGTACTAAAATGACTTTCTGATCGTGGTCTTACCCATGGGTGTGCAGCTACCTCAGATACGTATACAGTATGTCTTTGGGTACTTGTGTAGAGGGACTTTGGTCTGACCCATTGGCCTGCCGCTCAGATACTTATACAGTATGTCTTTGAGTACTTGTGCACTAAAGTGGGATTTTGGAGCCCTACCGTGGTCTAACGGTAGGGCACTCGTCTACTATGTGGCCGTCCCGGGTTCGATTCCCGGCCTGGGTCCTTTCCTGGCCTTTCCCTGTCTCCCTCTTCCCACTCGCTTCCTGTCACCATCTTCACTGTACTGTCATAAATAAAGTCGAAAAGACCCCAAAAAAATGGGATTTTGGTCCTGGTGGTCTTACCCCATGGGGTCTGCAGCTCAGGTACTTCTTATAAGGATTTTGGTGGTGGTCTTACCCATGGGTTTGCAGCTGCTCCTTCTTGCCGTGGAGGCAGAACTCCAGGACGTGGCCCTTCAAGTCGGGCTGCTCCAGACACTCTGAACTGTTTTCTGCACGGTAGTAGCCAAAGTCGCTGTGGGGTTGGTGAGTCACATTTATTAGTGACAAATTCAAAGAGTCATTTAAAAAAAAACTGACATAGAGGTGTTCATGTGGAAACTACCGAGTATGTGTATGTGTATCTGTTTCTCTCAGCGCCAATAGGGATGAGGGTGGGGTGACATTTGAGGTCTGACACGAGAGAGAGACACACACAGGGCTGTGTGTGTGTGTGTGTGTGTGTGTGTGTGTGTGTGTGTGTGTGTGTGTGTGTGTGTGTGTGTGTGTGTGTGTGTGTGTGTGTGTGTGTGTGTGTGTGTGTGTGTGTGTGTGTGTGAGTGTGAGAGAGAGAGAGAGCCAGACCAGTGTAAATCATGCACTATGTGTGTGAAAGTGAGTCTGAGTGTGTACATGTGTGCATTTGTGGAAAGTGGAAATCATCCAGTGTGTGTGTGTGTGTGTGTGTGTGTGTGTATGTATATGTATGAGCCTACCAAAGTCACCTAGTGCACATGGACATGGCGCGCATGTGTGTGTTTTTGTGTCTATGTATGAGCTTACCAGACAAAGTCTGCAGGGCCTGTGTGTGTGTGTGTGTGTGTGTGTGTGTGTGTGTGTGTGTGTGTGTGTGTGTGTGTGTGTGTGTGTGTGTGTGTGTGTGTGTGTGTGTGTGTGTGTGTGTGTGTGTGTCTACATGAGCCTACCATAGGAAGTCATCCAGTGTGCAGGGGCAGGGTGTGTGCTGCTTATTGACGGTGTAGTCCCTGCCGTTCCAGCACACAGAGTCCTTGCGCAGCCTCAGGAACTTCTCCTTGTATCCCAGCATGCACCCGTCCGTGGGGTCGCTGATGTCATCAGAGTGCGCCAGCCATTGCACGTAGTCATTATCCTGGCCTGGTAGCCAAACCCCAAAACAGAAAAAAATAAAAATAAAAGAAGGAATATTAAAGGAATAATACATAGAAATAATAAAATAAAGAAATACATTACAAAGAGGCTTGTAAGGATTAGTATAAAAAAGTTCAGCATAACAAGGTTTGTAACAATATGTTACATTACATTCATGCTATACCTTAGGATTAGTGTTAGGTATGTACAATGTAATTACACAATAATGGAAAGTAAACTGGTCGACTTCGAAAAGACTAGGCCAAGGATGACTGGAGCACTCTGATACTTTTTAGCTATCTTATTGTGGTGCAAACATAAACACTGACGCTTCGACGCAGTGCGCGTCTTCTTCAGAGTAATTACACAATTATATGTTGTTGCATTTAGAAAAAACAAAAGCCAAGCGAAATCATTAAGTGGTGCACAAGCACCATTTACCAAAAACATTGTGCAACTAGATAAGCTTCATTTGACATATGTTTCACCATACACGATACATGTTCTTCAAGTAACATGTGCATGTGACATTGCTATGCAGTTTTTTAAATTGAGAGATGGAGAGACAGAGATGGATTTAGATAAGAGGGTTGCAGGTTCAAATACCACCCTTTCACTCACTACCGCACTCCAAGAATGAGGTGCCCTAGAGCAGTGTTTCTCAACTGGTGGGTTGTGACCCAAAAGTGGGTCGCAGAGAGGTCATGGGTGGGTCGCGGAGCCTTGGTGTAAAAAACCCCTTAATTCTAAAAAAAAAATCCAACTTTTCCTGCAACCATTTACAACTTTTATGTTGATAGGCTAGTGAACTCCGTGTCATCTATCGTCATAGATACAATTTGAATGTTTATGCGAGATAGATATGCAAGATGAATGCGAGATAGCGTGCAACCAGTCATTCGAGTCTTGGTTACATTTTGAGAATTGGGTCGCGACCGAATGAGAGTGGAAAATGGTGGGTCCCAAGACTTCCAGTTGAGAACCACTGCCTTAGAGCAAGGCTTCTAACCCCACCCTGTAAACAACTGTAAGTCGCTTTGGATAAAAAGCGTCAGCTTAGTGTCATGTCATGGGCCTCAATCTATTCTCAGTGACTGACTCACAGTCGCGTGTGAGGAGCTCCCTGAAGTCGATGGTGATGGAGACCCAGTACTGGCTGAGGATGGACTCCTTGTAGCCCCAGACGCTGACGTTCATGGAGCGGGCCCCGGGCTCCGAGGCCAGGCCCGTGAAGTAGATGGGGTCCGCGGTGAAGTTGTACTCGTGCCAGCACTGGCCCTCGTCAGTGGAGAACCTGAGAAGGGAAAATGGATGCTTACAATCATATACATATATAAAGTCAGGGATGCACATAATGCACACATATTGTTCACACTGTGTGAGCATGTACATGTATGCTTACAGAGCAACACTTTTGCATAGTTTTTGTGAAAAATATGCACTCTGAGCAAGGCCAGGTATTCTGTTTTTATTCCTTTCTTGGAAAGTCATGTTAGATATTTCTCTCCACCTTGCTTGCTAGGCATTCAAGCCCACCTTTCTAAGACCAAGTACATGTCATTGTGATCACGCACATATCTGCTAGCTTCATTGCAAACACGGGCCCTGCCGTGGCCAACCGGTAGGGCACTCGTCTACCATGCAGCCTACCCGGGTTCAATTCCCGGCCCAGGTCATTTGCCGACCCCTCCCCATCTCTCTCTCCATTCATTTCCTGTCCATCTCTCATACTATCCTGTCATCAATAAAGTCGAAAAAATATCTCATTGCAAACACGACTATTGCTTTTTTGGAGGTGTGTTGCTCACTTGATTGTGGAGATGGGTTCGTTGGTGTGCTCCACGGCCACCAGCAGGCCTCCGGAGTCCAGGATGGCATAGTGGTGTGGCCCCAGCAGCGCCCGCTGCCACGAGTACCCACCGTCATCTGACACGTACACGTCAGGAGTCATCACTGAAATGGCATCACCCACACTGCCTGCAGCGGAGAGAGAGAGAGAGAGAGAGAGAGAGAGAGAGAGAGAGAGAGAGAGAGAGAGAGAGAGAGAGAGAGAGAGAGAGAGAGAGAGAGAGAGAAAGAAAGAAAGAAAGAAAGAAAGAAAGAAAGACAAGAAGAGAGAGAGGGACAGCGAGAGAGAGAGAGAGAGAGAGAGAGAGAGAGAGAGAGAGATAGAAACAGACTCACAGGGAGACGGGGAGACAGGGAAACAGAGAGAAGAAGAGAAAAAGAAACGGACACAGACAAACCAGCAACGTTATTAACCCTCCAGGACCAGTGTAGATTTGAAGGAACCAGAGGCAGATCAGTGTAAAAAGCAAATGAATTATTCAATTTGATGGCACTTCAAACAACAGAGCTCCTGCATTATTCCTCAACAGACCTGGCGCCTATACTACAAAGCAGATTCAGGATAAAACCAGGTTAAGTTAAGAGGTAAATCATCTAATAGAACCCTGGTGTCCTGTGTGTTCTTAAGAAAATGAGGACTGCAGGTTCTTCTATTAGATGATTTACCTCTTAACTTAACCTGGTTTACTCCTGAACCAGCTTTGTAGTATAGGGCTCTGAATCACGGGTGAAAAACAAATACCGGAATACCTTTCCCGGATGAGCTAACGACACGCTCATGAAAATAAAGACAAGCAGGAACTCAAACATGTCCTACTTTATTTGTTTAACCACAGACTTGGGGCCGATAAGACCGGCATTGTAATACAACCCCTGTGTAAACGATCCGCCAAACGGGCAGATATTTTAAAACCGTGTCACAGAGTTCAGTGCAGTTGTAGTGCCAGGGACATGAGTGAACTTCTATTTTGTGTAATTTGCACAGGTGAGGCATAAATGCACTTTTGTTGTGTGCAGTGAACACTTGTGTGCTGTGGAGTGCTGTGTCACAATGACAGCGGGAGTTGCAGTTTCCCAGTTGGTCTTTCGCTTTCACTTCACTAATGTAATGTAGTGCAGTGGCGTACCGTGTGCCAGGATGAGTCCCACAGCGTTGGGCTCGCTGAGAGGAAGCATGGGAACGTTGAGCTTCATGGAGGTACTGTAGGACGCATGGATGTGCAGAGTGCACTGTGGGTGGAAAAATAAATACAGGGTCATATCGCTTGACTGCATACGGTAAACCGTAGACACATTTTGGACTACGCACACATGCACAAGCACACAAGCACGCACGCTCTCACACGCACACTCACACACAGTGACAGTCACACACACACATGTCCACCAGAGGTGAGGCGTGAAAATAAACCCATCAAAATTGAGCTTGCTATATGCTATAAATACTCTGGCATCAAATGTTATCGTTATAGAAAATTGCCAGAAATTCTTGGAGGACCAATCTTGACTCGTTATATCACCTCTTCGTTTCAGACAGTATAGTTATTTTGTGTGATAACATTATGATTGATGGTTACTTTACATTCTCTTCCCACACCTATGCAGTGCAAACAGGCCGCGTCATATCATGCCAAACCTTCCACAGATACTGTTTTCATACCGACTAGAATGGTGCCAGTCCCCATGCCCGCACCAGTTACGTTCAGCACTTAAGTGCTTACCCGCAAACCACCCGCGTTCAAACCAGGCTCTGAACCGTTCCACGCGTGACTGCGTGTTGTTACCCAGATGAACCTGCCGACACCAACTTTTTGTCACGGTTCACGGAGAAAGATCAAGTATTTTTCGGTTCGCATTGTGATTTGGTGCGCGAAAAAGCACTGCCACGGTGTAATGTAATGTAATGTAATGTAACCCTATGAGCCCCTCCTCACCTTGGAAGGAAGAGAGTCACCGGAGCATCTTCAGATGTGGAAAAATTACTGTTTTATTGGGTTCATGGACTCTGAAGAAGACGTGACAACGTCGAAACGTTAGCCTTGGCACTTGCCCAAGAAAAGAGTATTTTTTCTGCATCTGAAGATGCTCCGGTGACACTCTTCCTCGCCTGCTATTACTAGTCCTTTCCTGTGACGCACCAGATTGTGAAGTACAGGAGCGCGGAGGATATCTCCCTTTTCTACCCCTCCTTACCTTGTCCTTATCCACAGCGGTGGAGTCACACTGGCTGTTGAATGGCTTCTGCAGGGGAACCCACTCTCCTCCCTGGTCGAATGACACCACGCTCTGCACAGACCCATCTACAAGACACGAGGGAGGAAAGGAAATGATAGATGAGGATATAATCATGGACTCTGATGAAGATGGCACATGTATATCCATCGATACCTCAGTCCCTAGGTTGTGCACTTGATTAACCCATTGATGCTGGATGTTGCTTTGCGCAACATTGACCCTGGCGCCTGGAGCTGCATTACGCAACATTCAGGCTCATGATATTTGAGACAACTTTATTAAAAATCTTTGTTTATTTGAGACGAATGAACACATTTTAATGAAAGATGAGGGTCTTAGCATTTAAATGCATTCTCATTGCATGTTTTTATGTGCTTCAGAGGCTGAGATATTTAGGTTTTTATAGGCTGAGAGCAGCTTTTCTCAAAAAGGGGTCAGGCATTCAGCACCCTTTGTTGCAGGTGCCTTAGGCGTCAATGGGTTAAAACAAGAGAGGAATTGCATCTGTACTGGGGTGAGTTTCTCAAAAGAGAAGTTGTTAGCTTGTTAGCAACTTCGATAGTTTCCAATGGGAAAATGCATTGAAAACAACAAAGTAGCTAATGTAGTAAGCAACTTTGGTTTTGAGAAATTCGCCCCTGCTCCGGTGTCTGCTCTTCATGGAGGATATGAGCACAGTGAAAACACAAGGAGATTTAGTAAGCCTATCTAGAGCAGATAACACAATCTTAAAATCTTCCAGGAAGATTTCACCTAATAAGTGTATCAGTGTATACATGTTCAAAAGTTGGCACAAAATCTAAGTTGAGTTTCAATGGGTATTGTTCATAGGTCTTGTTTTTCATTATGATCCATGTTGCCTTTTGTTTTCATACTATTGTTGCACTGGCTTGCATTGATACCATTCTTGTGTATGTGTGTAATACCAACTTGAACAGAAGACCAATTAAAAAAGCAAATGCTTGGAGGTACACATTGTACTGGCTCACACAGAACAAACATTCCTCAGGGCCAACTCATAATGTTTGTTAGAAGATGATGCAAAAAATAATACAGCCAGGGCCAGACGTTAGCCATGGATTTACAGTACATTCGCCTAGCGGTGGCCACCCATGAATGTCACTATGAGAGTGACACAGCACTGGCTTGTGTGGCCGATTTAGCAATGATTAAGTGCCAGAACTACCCCCAGGGACGCTGACAGCTTTTGATGGGCCCAGGACAAATTCATCTGAAAGGGCCCCCAAGCCATTACATACCACGTAATGAGGACCCAATTCTGGGCCTCCCCATCTCCCTGGGCCCGGTACAATATACCCATTTGTCCCTCTCTGTCGATGGGCCTGACTACCCCTGCTATGCCGCCACATTCCAGCATAGGTCATCATGTTACTGCGAAATCCCCACAGCACAGTAGCCAGCCATGACCACACATGCCAGTGGGAAGAAGACTGTTGTGCCGTGACAAAGCAACTTTTGCTGTGTGTGTGTTCAGTGTGTGTGTGTTCGGATCACTAATAAGGTGGCAATTTCATGGTCATTTCGTTGAAATTTAAATGTCATTTCATGGTAATAACCATTTATACCTAGTAATATGAATATGTATATGAAAATAAAATGACCATGTGTTTTCCTTCCCTAAAATTAGGGAACATTATAAAATGGGAAGCACAGAAGTTCAACAGGAGCGCATGACTGGCGCCCTGGGTCAACCACATTCAGATCCTTCTTTTAATATCACGCACACGCTGTTTTGGCCAGACAGAGAAGCTGTGGGCTGCAGTTCAAGCTTCCATAAAGGAACACTGAGAACAATTCCACATCCAACCTGTAGTGCAGCCAAACATGTGAACTACTTAGTATTGCTTTAGTCCTTCAGGCACTGCCCTGATTATAAGATTTCTAGCACCAGAATGGCAGTGACCAAGATGCAATTGTGTGACAAAAGACTCTGTGTAATGTAATAATGTTGTAATGTTAAAATAACGTGTTCCACAGACAGAACAGTCTGCACTATAACTGAAATGTGACAAGATCCAAGAGTTGCCCAGATTTTCATTTTAAATATATGGGGCACAGTAGACTTATTTCTATAGATTATTAAAAAGAAATCATATTTTTTAATTGCAAAAATTACTGAAAACCTTTACAACGTTGCTGGATATTAGCCTGGGAAATCCCATGCTGCTTTGCATAATCGTTCCGATCTGAAAGACGGCATGGATTTTGTACCCAGAGAACGGACAAGATCGGTGCCTCAAATCTGACAACGTGGAGCCATGGAAAGGCGTTGACTGCAGATACAACTGACACCATTGGCTATGGCTACGTATGTCAAATGATACATATTCGTAACGCCCGATAAACAGCCGTCGTCAATCGTAAACCACACACCCCGTGATTCACAGGATTTTACAGTAAGCAGGTCTCCAGACCTTATCTCACTGACTTGTGATTTGGTCTGGTGATAACCAGGCAAGCTGGATAACCAGGCAAGCTGGCGCCTGAAGACTGAAGCCATGCAGTACTTCCTGTGACAGAACGACATATTTCCTGTGACAGAAGACACTTCCTGTGATGCTACAACAAAGTTCACAACCAAGTCAGTCTGATCAAGATGGCTCTCTCATCCATTTTGACTGGCTTCCAGTGAATGATTGATTGATTGCACTAACTTCGACCAGTGGCATACAGAGGCATGTGATCGATGCAGCAGGTTAAGCCCACGCCCTAAGACGTACTAGCCAGGATATGGCAGCTTGGCCAGACTCGGAGGTCGGCAGACCTTTGGAGTCTATATCATTGGAGTATACATGGGTTCTCAATTTTTGTTTTCCCCTGGCTGCACACAAGTCAACCTCTGATTGTGGGAAACTGCTGTCGGACAAAAAATTAGTGGTTGGCTGCCAGTGCCTTGCCCCTCCTCACAACACCATATTTATAAACAAAAAAACCATGTCAGCTTGTAGGCCTGGATACTGTATGTACATACCTTCCGCCAGGATGCTGGTGATGAAGACCCCGCGTAGAGAGGTGACGTTGGTGAAGTCTGTCTCTCCGCCGGTGGTGGTGTACAGGTGGCGCTCCAGAGATTTTGAGTAGACCGTGCCACGATCGTCAGACACGTAGATGGTGCCATAGCCAGTGTCTACAAGGAAACAAGATGACAATAACCATGGTTAGCTATTGGATGCATGATCACTATTAAGACAAACGAGGGCAACACTAGCGCTGTGTCTCGTACCGGGCACTTGTGCACTTCGGGCACTATGTTTCAGTGCGTAGGGCTGAACATTTCTCTGAAAATGTTGGTGAATTCAGTGAACTGATAGTGTCAAACTTTTCCACGACACTATTCACCAAAGACCTCAGTGCAGTGCACTATGCACTAACTGTCAGTGCACTGACACAAGAGCAGGATATGGGACACAGCATAGGTCTATTTTTAATCCAGTTATCATGCCATCTATTCTTAGAGAGAACACTCACACATTCATTCATATGTACAAATTCACTATTTGTCAAAAATATATCAGATAACATGCTAACTATAGCCTCAAGTATGTTGCCAAGAGCAAATCATTTACAAACATATCTAGACATGTTGAAGCAAGTAGAGAAGGTGATAAACAGATAAGACAGTAAGGCAGCACGCTGCTGAGAGATCGATAACAGCTAGCCCAGTAACAAACAGTCATGTATCTAGTCCAGCCAGATGTATGTCAGTATGTCTTTAGTTTAAATACTGACCAATGAGGAACAGTGCATAGCCAATGATTTCCTGTTCATGAGCAAAATGTTAAGTAGGTAAGCCAGAAAAGAGTAAAAAATACTGTGAATGGCTACGTACACATGACATTTTTAATGCTGATTTAATAATTCAGAATTAAATAGTTCCGTCGAGTTTACTTTGATCTTTCATTTCATTCCGAAATGTGAAGGGTTTACATGGCATTTTCAAAGCGGAATTAAGCTTTATTCAGAATTAAAGTTAGTTCATTCTGAATGACATGTCTCATGTAAACGTAGCCAATTGGGAAGGAGTTCTTCACAGGTGCCATTTTGTGCCCAAAGAGGCCCAGAGAATTTACTTTGAGGCGCCACATGAGCCCACTGTCAACAGCGGGCTTGAATGTAAAATCACTACTCATCATTTCACCATGGCAGCTTGCCCAACACCAAAGAAGTTCAGAGTGCCAATATAATTTGACAGTGGACGTTAAGCGATGACAGAAAATGAGTGTGAGTGAGTGAGAGATGGGGCGGTGCAGGGACTCAAACCTGCCCATATCTGAGGGGCTTAGCGCGACTATATCCTTCCATATCTGACCATGTCTGATCTATGCTAGATTATAAATACATACACAACACTTCAGAGTGCACAACAACATTAACCCATTGCATTGCACAACTGAGACACCAACACAGGCGGCAGTGATGACAATGTCACACAGCAACTTTTGACTTTGAAGCAGTGTTAATTTTGTCCGTTTTTTTCTTTAATTTAGTCGTAGTCTTGGTTACAATGACGAAAATCAATTTTAGTCTTAGTCATATTTTAGTCATTGCCTTCCCAATTTAGTCTTAGTCTAAATGACGAAAATCAAAAAGGGGCGTTGACGAAATATTTTAGTCATAGTCATGGTTGACGAAATTAACACTGCTTTGAAGTCAATCAAGAGAGAGAGAGAGAGAGAGAGAGAGAGAGAGATCTTCAGACTGACCTCCAGGCTCATCCACGTGCATGAAGACCATGTCGTTGTTGGTGGCCAGTATGGAGTAGAACTGCTCGTGGCCCACAGCGGGGAGCTGGGCGATGTTCCACGAGTCGCCCTGGTCCACCGACACATGGATCATCCGCATGTTGCCCTGTGATGGACGCGCAAGAAGGTTACACTTACACACATAACTTTACACAAAAACATACAAACATGCACATGCACACACACACACACACACACTGTACACAAATGTGCAGAAGCTTTACACAAACACATACAGTACAAACATCATAACACCCCCCAACCACACACCCCCCACACACACACACGCGCGCGCGCACTCGCACACGCACACACAAATGCATTAAGTAGATGGCGTGCAACCAGTTTGTTTTTTGTCCACTATGGAAAACTCACGCTAACCTCTTGTCATACTTTTGTGCACCATCAACAGATTTTTTGGTTGTATTTACTGTCCAAGTGCCTGTTGTGTAAACTATATTCATTTTTATGACCACCACACAAGGAGAAACTACAGCAGGGCTTGAACATGAGACAGCCTTTTTTCAGAAAGTGTGCTCAACTCCCAACTGTTTTCTACAAGGTCTTCGGGTGCGAGCAAACGGCAACGTTCATATTTTGTAGAAAAGCCGCACTCTCGGGTGTAATTCTTGCATTTTATTTTAGTGAGTTAGCATGACAGACAGACGTTTCAGGCCGAAACGTCTGTGTCATGCTAATCCACTAAAATAAATAAAATACAAGAATTACACCCAAGAATGCGGCTTTTCTACACAACTTGAACACGAGGCGCCACTAAATTCTCCCCAACCTCCTGGTGCCTGCAGCATGCACTGTGGGTTCATTTATGCAAACGACTCTGACCACTAACTCGCTAACCACCTAACCAACACCTCCATCATGTCCTATTTAAATTGTCACGCTCCACTTATCGCTTGTCATCTCTCATTATGTGGCCTGAGATGGAGCATTTTGTCCTCAACTGTAAGTCACTATCTTGAAGAAGAAGAAAAAAAAGGTTCTGCAGGGTTGCTGTGGCACAGCGTGCTAATATACACGTACCATATATGGACCATGGTGGGCGGCCCAGGTTCAAGTCTGGCATCGGTGATTTCCCAACACTAACCCATCTCTCTCTCCCACTTACGGTACTTTCCTGTATACTCTCAAAATGAATCTTAATTCTGAATACAGGCAGCTGTTTCTGCTAAATGTAATGTAATATAGGTGTACAGCAGTTATGCTCAAACTGTGGTACGTGTACCACTGGTGGTACTTGAGACATCTCTGGTGGTACTTGAGACATCTCTGGTGGTACTTGGAAGAATTCATTTGTTGTGCATTGTTTGAAGCTGATCAAGTTGTTGCAGTCGGAAATGTCTCTTTGGTCTCACATTTGTAATATTGAACTGTATGAAGAAAACATAATGCAGAATAATACTAGGCAAGCAAGAAGTTTAAAAACAAACTTGCACTGAATGTGACCGTAGCTGTTGATGCCATTATGAACCTCTCTTGTACTGACTGGCAAAAGTTAATAGGGAAGGCCTTTACTGCGATATTCTAATGTTGGTTGTCAAGGTGGTACTCTGAGAGCTCAATATTTTCTCAGGTGGTACTTCACACAAAAAGTTTGAGAACCACTGGTGTACAGGATATATAAGAATATGAAATGTCATGCAATGTAACACATTGTAATGTAATGTAATGTGTGGTTATGCAAAATGTCCAAACCAATCTGCCAGACCAGATCACCCAACCTTGGCAAACAGACCATGAAAACCTAAACTAACCTACTGTACCTGACAAACAGTTGATACATAATAATGCAAATAAGTGCTAGTACAACCAGTTACAATGTAATGAAACAACAAGAGCTCCCAGGAACTTACATTTCCAGTCATGACAGAGGCAAACAGGAAGCGCCCACCGATCCCGAACGAGTAGATCTTCTCGCCGATAGTCTTTGTGGTTCTTCCATAATCAGACGTCTTTCTCAGCACAAGCATTCCTCTGTCATCTATGAAAGGGATGAAAGTAAAATTAGATGAGTTTGTGAGGCAGGAAGACAGAGAGAAAGACAGGAGGAGAAAAAGAGAGAGAGAGAAGAGACAGACAGAACCAGAGACAGGAACGGAATCAGAAAGGACAGGCAGAAAGACAGGCAGAGACACACAGAGTCTGACAGAAAAAAAGATAGAGTGATCATCCACAAACAGATAAGGAGAGAGGGAGACAGACAGATGATTTAAACAGAAGAGGAGAAGTGCAATACAGAGTCTGTCAAAATGATCAGCTGTAGTATTGCAGCACACAGTGTTATTTTCCATCCTTTGAGGCCCTTTGAGTAATTACAGACATGCTGACAGCACATGCAAAGCCATCAGACTCGCACTCACAGCAAGATCCATTGAGGTTTGTGGTGAAGAACAGCGTGTTGTCAATCCCCCTAGAGAAGAAAAAAAACAAATCACATGAAAGCACGTTATAAATACGCTATGTAAATACGGATCTATATGTTCTTCTATGAAGTTCTGATGATGATTGATTGCACATAATGCAATAATGAGGACAGGCAGGTATGATATATTATAGCTATACATTTAATCTGATCAGCATCTGCCTACCCCCGCCGTCCCCCGTCCCCAGTAATTTGATCACTGTAAGCTAAATCCTCCCATGTCGATATGTAAACACAGCGTTAGATATTAATTAGATGAAAGCAGCTATATCGAGCCTGTGTGGACAACCTCTACTTCTACAGTTTCAGCAGTGCAGGATTTTTTTTTTCGGCCTACATTCCTGTCCAGCAAGAAGAACCTCACACAGATTAAAAAACCCAAATGTTTGAGTATTACTTCCCTATGAGGGCCAATGAGGAAGTTTCTGTGGTTCTTTGTGGCGTGTGAGTGCTGAGCTGAGCTGTAGTGTGTTGTGCTGTGTGGGTCAAAGTCACGTGAGACCGTTTATCGTATGGGGTTGTTGTTGGTATAACCTTGCCCTCCTAACAGCCCTGTTTCGGAGTTCCCAGCAGCCACTGCTTATGGCGTCACATGACCCATTTCCTCCAACACACACCACCATACCATACCCAACCCGACCCTTTCACCACCGCCACCAACATCACCATCACTCCCCCCAGCCCAGTCTTGTTTAGACTCTTTGACCCCTGACCCCCAACCCTCACACCCCAGCCCCCAACATCAAGGGGTCACTCCCACAGCCTGAGCCAGAGCCAGTTTTACCAATAGGCAGAGTAGGCAATTGCCTAGGCCCCCACCAAATCTGCACCCTGTATGGGGTCCACAACAGTCAGCCTCTCCATGGTAAATACCAGCAAAGACAATTCCAGAAGGCCCCATGTCCACATTCTGCCTAGGGCCCCATAATGGATAGAACCGTCACTGGCCTGAGCAGTTCACAGTGCAGTGCATACGTAGAGCCTTCCCAAAGCCCTATAGGGACGAAGGAGGAGGGTGTGGTGTGGTGTGGTGTGGTGTGTCAGCCGGGTGTGTGTGCCTGTAAATATGCCTGAGAAAACATTGCAGTGCTATCGAGCGGAGCAGAAAGTAGTGGCACAAGAGCATAAATAGAGAAGGAGGGCAAGGCAGGGCAGGGCAAGGGAATGCTGGGAGGTGAGATGGGACGGAGGGAGGTAGGGAGGGCCGGCAGGGCTATTTGACAAGCCTAGAACAAACACTATTCACACATTTTTACGAGCTCTCTCTCTCTCTCTCTCTCTCTCTCTCTCTCTCTCTCTCTCTCTCTCTCTCTCTCTCTCTCTCTCTCTCTCTCTCTCTCTCTCCTCTCTCTCTCTCTCTCTCTCTCTCTCTCTCTCTCTCTCTCTCTCTCTCTCTCTCTCTCTGGCAGTGAGTGACTGAATGACTGGACATTGTAAGGGAAGGGTGTTTTTGCTAGTGAAGTCCTGCAGTCTCATTTTTGGCACCACATCACATCACATGGCTGTAGTGAAACTACTATTGACTAGAAAAACCTCAAAAAGGCAGAACTGAGAGGCCAGTTCTCGTTTTCTTTCTTTCCTTCGTTCCTCCAGGCCTCACCATTTCACCAGTAGTTTTCAAAGTGAGAAGTCCGACACTTAAATCCTTTTTGTTGGCTTTTATTGTTTCATGAGTAGTGGGCTAGTTGAATAAACTCAGCGTCTCCAAGTTGAATAAACTCAGCAAATGAAAAGGTGGATCACACTCAGGTTCTTCTTTTCTTATTTTCTATTTTTTTTTTTCACATTGCAGCAGAAACACAGACAAACGTTTCGGATGTTGCCTTCGTCAGTGTCTTCAGCCATGAAATAATGAAAGACAACAGAAAGGATTTTAAGCGTGCGGACTTCTCACTTTGAAAACTACAGCTGGCCTTCGTCCTGCACCTTTTCATGGGATGTGCACAATCCTCTCCTTCAACTTACCATTTCACCAGACAGACGGTGTTGTGGATCATCTTCCAGTTGCTACCAAAGTTCTCCGATATCCACAGGTCGTGCTGGAAGGGAAAACATGCTGATGTTATTAGCCGGCCGCCCTAGCATGACTCATCACACTGTTCTAATTAACCCACACATCGTCAGATGAACACATTCGTCAGATGCAGGGTCGCTGACAGCTTTGGCCAGGCCTGGGACAAAACTAATTAAAAGGGCCCCCCTACCTCAAACATATAACGTAATGAATGAGGACCCAAATGTGGGCCCCCTTTCTGCCTCGGCCCGGGACAACTGACCCCACTGTCGGCTTCCCTGGTCAGGCGAACACACCATCAGAGTTAAAAGAACTGTGAATTGGGAGCGCCGTGCCACTGCCCCTTACTACACGCATGCATACTTTTTAAAAAGTTGAGGGCTGGAAGGCGGCGGCGTTCAAGTGATAAAGCTGCTGGTCGTTTGCAGGTGCTCTTTGGCCAAGAGGTAGAACATATCACACTGCTTGATTCACCTTGTGCCCTGATGAAGGCCCTGTTAGCTGGCCGGAACATGTTGGCAGTGGCAGAAATTGTAATTATTAAAAGTTCAAACATGAAGAACTAGCCTCTGCATTAAAATGGTTTTATCTAAGAGGAGTGCCTTGGCGTCCTACATGTCACGCATGTTGGGTTCACCAGATATAGGTTTACTGCTTAATGAGTAAGCTACTAGATCAGTTTACAGCGTGATGAAGCCGATTGTAGAGCAGTAGTCATAGTTTTTTTTTTTCAAGATAAGGATTCCATGACTGCCATCTCTGAAGATAACCAAAGAGATGAAAATAGAAAAACACTAGCCCTGTTCAAAAGGAAATTGTGGGCGTCACATGCATGAGGATATGCGTCACATACAGGGGTGTAATTTCCATGTGACAGCAGGGTTAGGTCGAATTCACATGTAACCAATACAACACCCCAATAACATCAATACAATTAACCCATGCAGTACTTACAGTACTAAACTATTTTTCCTGATTCAGAACCCCCCCCCCCCCACCCCCAACCCAAATATACACCCCAGTCGTATCCCCATATCATAAACCCCAGTCATACATGCCATGCTTTACTTCCTTAACCATTTGTCCTGATTCTGATCAACTCTCAACCACACCCCACCCCACCCCACCCCAGTGTTTAACCCAAAGGTATGTTTTAGGGCAAGATCCTACCTTGTTGCTGATGACCACGAGTACGCTGGGGTTGTGTGGGTTGTACATGATCTGCACCATGGGGTGGAAGGGCAGGTCCACATGGGTGAAGCTGTTCCCGAAGTTTTCCGAGAGGAAAATCCTCGACCCCTGAGTCGCGGTCACATCCCCCGTCAGAATCACCTGTGCAAACACAGATTGAATTGAGGATGAAGCAATACAGTACAGTTTGGAAGGCTTACTGCAGCACTTACTGTAGAGACGAGCACCAAATACCATCTAAGTGACAGTGTTCAATTAAAGGGATTATCTTGAGTGGAACTACTGGGGTACTTTTTGCATGTTTGGGAATAATTCCGATCGGCAGAGAGCAAAATCACGTCAATCAGTTGTCCTTTGAGAAAGTTTCATCGTACCGCATTAGCGAAGTTAGCCACGTTAGCTGGGGCACAGCTGTGTTACAGCTAACAGTGTTTGGCTGAGGTGCATATGGCATCCGATTGATGGGATTTTCCTCTGCGAATCGATGACTGTATTCATTCCCAAACATGCAAACAAACACAGCCCAATATGCTTTCAACTATCACTGCATTTACATGATGTTTTTAATTTTGAATTAATAATTCAGAATTGAATACTTCCATCGAGTTTAATTTGATCTTTCCTTTAATTATGCATTATGAATTAAATTTACATGACGTTTTCAAAGCGAATAAGCTTTATTCAGAATTAAAGCCATTTAATTCCGAATTAAATGTCTCATGCAAACGTAGCAATTGCAATGTATCACTCATTTACCTCTTGCGGAGTCAACAGTCTCTATAATCATATTTGCCCATACTCCCATGAAGTTGCCCATAAAGTGTTTTGTTTTATGGGAAATTCTGAAATGCCACTCACGGCCACATTCAGTGGCCACCTCTAGACATTTGCATGGTTTGGTTTGCATGGGTGTTTGAATAAACAAAAATAATGAGGGTGCCCACAACTTCACTGTGTAGGCCTACAGAGCTTGATGTCAAAGCTGTAACACTGATGCAACATGCGTTGAGAATGACAAGACAGAAAGAAAGAAAGAAAGAAAGAAAGAAAGAAAGAAAGAAAGAAAGAAAGAAAGAAAGAAAGAAAGAAAGAAACTAGTTGAATTGAGATACAGTACAAAGAAGTACAACCACTATTTTTTCCTAGTTGGAAGTGTGCCTTCTGCATCGTCACCATCACCATCCTCACCTTTCTTAAAAGAATAAAGAAAAAAGAAAGAAGGAAGGAAATAAAGAAAGAAAAGATGCACATTCTGCATCATCATCATCATGCTTACCTTCCCAGAGTTCTCGGGCCCGATGGCGATACCGAACTCCGTCTGGATGAAGGTGTTGTTGATGAGCTCTGTCACATCGTCGAAGGTCTTCCCATAATCCTCACTAGAGGCAGACAGGACAGCCCAACACCATTAACAAACACAAACAATACATAACAAGCCAAACATAAACTAACACAGGGGACCACAAACAATACATAACAACCGGGGTCCTATACTACAATGCTGGTTCAGGAGTAAACTAGGTTACCGGTAAGTGAAGAGGTAAATCATCTAATAGAAGAGCATAGAGTCCAGGCTCTTCTATTAGATGATTTACCTCCTTTAAGAGTGTGAGTTTTTGAACATTCTATAAAAAAGAATGCATTCTATAACAATGCAAGATTCTAACATTCCAAATTGTATTGAATGACGCCCAGAATTCTATAGAACTTTCACTGCCCGAACATTCCCGTCACACCGGTGTGACGGAACACTCTTAAAGGTCAACTTAACCTGGTTTACTCCTGAACCAGCTTTGTAGCATAGGCCCCAGGGCTCTGAATTAACACCAGCCAGATGCTAGTGAATTTTCAGTTTGGCTGGTAGAAAAGAACAACTACTACTAGCCACTTTAACCCATTGGCTAGTCGAATTAGGATCTACCAGCCACTTTGGCTGGTGATGAAAAAAGTTAATTTTAAAATGTAGAGCCCTTTTAACAACCCAACACATAAACAAACATGACGGACTACTACTGGACCAATGCATCAACTGATAATAATACAAACAAACATGTAGTACTGTACAACAAATATTGTATGTCAAAAGCTAAAGACATATGGTATGGTGGGTGCTGTGCCACACTGCGCTGGCAGTTGCCCATTGGGATACAAGTTCCCTGGGTCATATCCAAACCCTACCCCCATCCTTTGCTCTCTTTCCCCCACCCACTCAATTCCTATCCCACTCTTCACCATATCATCACAATAAAGCATAGAACATAAACTGGCATGAACAGTAACAGACACGTGATGCAGTAGCCATCGCAAAGGGTTGTGGATGAGCGGTGATGGTCAGGCCCACAAGCCTGGCTCTTTGTTGTTGCGGTCCAAGAGCACACGACCCATCAAAAGACATTTTTTTAAATAATAGCTTTTGAAGCACGAAATGCATCGCCAATGAGCCTGGCTCTCTGGTGTTGCGGTAACAGACACATCAAAAGCCCTTTTTGTATATTATCCTTTTTAAGGGCATGAAAAGCATCCTGTCTTTATAAAAGACAAGTAAAGCGAGAGGCGTTGTACCTTCTGTAGAGCTTGGACTGGCCAAACCGCAGCATAAATAATGGAACCTGAAACGTCGTCAGGGCCAGCACTACCTGTTTGGAGAAGAAGGAGGACAGACAGGCCACATTCACATAGAGAGAGAGAGAGAGAGAGAGAGAGAGAGAGAGAAGAGAGAGAAAGAAGAGAGAGAGAAGAGAGAGAGAAAGAAGAGAGAGGGAGAGTGAGAGAAGGGAGAGCGAGAGAAGGGAGAGAAAGAGAGAGAGAGAGAGAGACAGACAGACAGACAGACAGAGACAGACAGACAGACACACACACACACCCGCACACAACAAACACAACACACAAACAGCCGCATTCAGACTTGGGTTACGGAACTTTCCGGAAACAATGATGTCACCTCACTGGAGGGCTTATGAATTCTCTCCTGGTAGTGCAATGCCCACGGGGTGAAATCATGTCTGCCTCCAGAGGGAGGATGAGTGCTATGCCTGGCAGGGACCATATAGCTAGCCTTAAACTAAAGCAAGTTAGTCAGCTAACGTTCTCCAACAAGTAGGAAATAAGTTCATAAATATCCAGGGGAATTGTGTTGTTGACAACTGGACTTCATTTTGGCGGCTTTGGTGGAGCTTTTAAGCTTCAAAAAGAAGTGCAATTACTTATTTGTACATGTGCATGCCTTTGGATAACATGAATTTGATGAATGAGAGTCTTCACAGACAGGAAAATAAACAACTTATAATTATGGGCCTAGCATACTGTTCAGTCAAGTCAGCTTTATTGTCAATCTCTTTACCATGCACTGAACATACAAAGAATTGAAATTATGTTGCATACTTATTCTGTACGTATTTATGCAGATAGGATACATAAAAATACAAAATTATCTGAGACTAGACACAACAGTGCGATTGGTAGAACATGGGCAGAGGCAATGTATTGTGTTTGATAAGGAACAAGGCTGTGCAGCATTTCGAATGATTGGACAATTAATGGATGCGAGGAGGAAAACACCCAACGCTTCTTTTTTTCTGAACCAGTGAGTAAAAACCCTGTTCACAAAGGGCAGTTTTGGAGGGAAACACCCTTTGGCATAGTCAGCAAGTAATGGGGAGTTGTGAATGGTAGGGAAGGGGGAGAGGGTAAGGGTGGGGGGTGTCTCCTGGCAATCTGAGTTTGAGGAATAAACTATGCCAACAATGTCCATTCTATCTCTATTTGTCAGTTGGCGAAGGTTAAGTTGACCATAAAACTGATGACTACCTAATCACTGTATCCTTGTTCTTGTAAACATATTCCAACCAAGCATCAACAATCCTTCTCTGCCGCTGGATTTTATTTTGCTCTCGCTCACTGCATTAGTCTACTAGCAAGTGTTCACAGGTGGAAAAGAAGGCAACGGGGCGTAGAAGTGAATGAGACTGTTCAGCCAGCAGTCACTACTGCACACTTGTTTGTTCTGTCGTAGTCTGCTCAGCTTAATGAAGCTTCTTGTTTTTACTGGAGGCACATCAAAGACACACACACACACACACACACACACACACACACACACACACACACACACACACACACACACACACACACACACACACACACACACACACACACGGGCTTCAAGCAGGCGTTTGCATTGCAGGGCAGACAGCCTAGTAGGTTGGGAGAGACGAGAGGCTGCAGGCTGCAGGGGCAGGACTCTGCTAGGCAGCGCTGGGCCGCTAGCTTGGTTGCCTCGGTTGCTTCGCTGTTGACAACTCTCTGCCATCTCCTCCTCTGTGACTTCTCTCTGCCATTAACCACACACACATTGCACATACACACAATACACTCTCTCTCTCTCTCTCTCTCTCTCTCTCTCTCTCTCTCTCTCTCTCTCTCTCTCTCTCTCTCTCTCTCTCTCTCACACCTCTCTCTCTCACACCTCTCTCTCTCTCTCTCTCTCTCTCACACACCCCCCTCTCTCTCTCTTTCTCACACCCCTCTCTCTCTCTCTCTCTCTCTCTCTCTCTCTCTCTCTCTCTCTCTCTCTCTCTCTCTCTCTCTCTCTCTCTCTCTCTCTCTCTCTCTCTCTCTCTCTCTCTCTCTCTCTCTCTCTCTCTCACTCTCTCTCTCTCTCTCTCTCTCTCTCTCTCTCAGCAAAATAGACTGTCCAAGTAGTCATTCACCTCTACTGTACGTAAAAACTGAAACAAGAACGCTGCCCGACCCAAACAAACTGATTCGAAGTACTAATGTTTGTAACCCACTTTACAAGCTGGTCCACTCCCACAGAGCACACTACACTAATATGTACTGTACGTGTACATAGTGCTGGGAGGGGAATGGAGAGTTATTGCTAGGTCAAGGTTGAGTGGTGGAACAATTGAACAAAGGGCCCCAGGGCAAAACACTGATAGGGCCCCACATACGGCATTGCCAAGGTCATAATAGGGCATCTATCACAAGTACAGGAGGGCCCAGGGCCCAAGGGCAAATGCCCTGCACGCCCCTCCTATAGCTCCACCCCTGCCAAGGTTGTTATGCTTGGTGCTCCCATAGAACAGCCAAAGGGGAATCTGGGAAGCCTAGTCTGAATTTTAATAAAGGCCTTCCTTAGCAATGCTGTCAGGAAAAAAAAACTTCACTTCACTTAACAAAATAACTTTACTTCTTTAGTATGTCTTCCTGTGGAACACCTCTATGCTTAGACAGGTCAAAGAGATCGAGAGAAAGATCTTTCTTGTCTTGGCAGATATATTGAAATGGTGTGATCACACTCAGCCTAGCCACTATTTCCTGAAAGCTGTCTTTTGACATTGAAAGATGACATCACAGTGTGACATTTGTAGGCAACTGACTTTTTTAGAAGATGTCAGGGTGGCACCACCACAACTAATATCACTATTGTGTGAAGTTGGTACATGAATTCACTGTACAACATGTTTAATTTACATGGAATGAACGTTTTGTATATAATCCGTAATAAAAAAATAATGCATACAATTGTGGCATAAGCTGTGTTTGCACCACCTGACTTCTGCTACTGAAAACGCCAATGACCCTTGTAAGGGCATGCCAAACAACGGAATCTGACTTCAACCACTGCATGTTTCAACATTGGACCTTTACAACACCATATGCAGCACACCTTCACAATTGTGTGATTTCTTAACCATCTCTATGGATCCTCTTGGCTGTCAAAAAGCCATAAAAACCACTAACAACATGTTAATCATCACAGGAGGGTGCCCCTTAAGAGCGGTGACCTAGTAAACCCCTGACTTGACAAACCTGTTCTAGAACGGGGCCAACTTAATGACAAGTTTCAAAGAGAAACCATGACACCATGTCTGTACACTCCAGCTCTCCTGCTGTGCAAACTAAAATAAACATGTGCAGTAAATGTGCCAGATTCGTGTTCCTGCAACAATGAGGATCACATTACAGTTGGGGCGGTGGTGGTGGTGGTGGGGTGGGGGGGGGTACATTCTCACAGACCAGTGACTTAATACTGAGCTCGAAGAATGACAAAGTGTCAATGAAGATTCTCATTCATCCAGGCAGTGTTAATCAACAATTTAGTTGCAAGCCACTTGAATTAGGAAGTTGAATTAATGCCCCCAAAATTAAGTCCAGTTGCTTACAAGTAAAATCCCTTTGACTCAGAGTCTGTATAAATAAACCCATCAACCCATACATATCCACATATGCACATATGTGATAGGCCTACTGCATCTAATAATAATAATAATCTATAGGCCTATCTATTCATACATGCCTAAGATCAGGGCAATACACATCCACATATCTATACATAATGTATACATATACATACTGTATCTATCTATACATTTTCATAGTTCATACACACCTAACCTTTGACTAGGAGCAGGGCAATACAAGCAGCATGTTGCATTGCAGGCCTACACAGTAACTACAGGTGTGTCTTTCTCACTGCAGCAGAGGTGCTGAAGAGAAACAGGAAACAAACAAATCAACTGCGCCACAGAGCAAGTTCACACTTACCCCAGTTCCATCTCCAACCCATGCCAGAGACACCGATCCACTCAGATCATTGAAAAAATGCTAAACGTGAATCAGAAAAAGAAAATTAGAGTTAATATAAATGAAATCATGTTTGGTTGTTTATTATAACATCATTGAATAGCCCAACTGCTGTATGCTCAGAACTGTATTTCCCTACATCAACTTAATGGTTAGTTAGGGCGGTGGTCTTACGATGAGAGGGTTGCAGGCTTGAGTCCCACACTTACCTTTCCATACACCTACATCCATGGCTGAAGTGCCCTTGAGCAAGGCACCTAACCCCACATTGCTCCAGGGACTGTAACAAATACCCTGTAAATAACTAAGTCGCTTTGGATAAAGTTGCGTCAACTAAGTGTAATGTAATGTCATGTAAAATTCCTCAGAAATAGATTTTGAACACAATGTTTCTTTTATTTGGCCAAAAAAGTATAGCACATATCATCACATAATGAGTTTAATAGACCATATCCTTCTTGTATTTGTCATTCCTTTGTATATCAGATTCGACACGAACATTTCTCCTGCTCCAATACTGAAATAAGTGTTTAAAAGTAGGCTAACAGCTTTGAGTGGGGCCAGCTTTGAGTTGTCTCCAGCCTTAGAATGAATAGAGGAATTGGAGGGAACCATTACCGTGACATCAATTTAAGTAGCCTACTTTTCATGCCCTTTAAGTTTACTATATAGGCTAGTAGGCTAAAGAACATGGGCCCATGACCAGTACAGTTTTCAGTTGCTCTGAGGTAAAATATCACTGAGGTAAAATATATAGGTCTGCTTTAAATATGCAGTGACAATGTATTTTGCAAACAGTACCCTATACATAGCATACAACAAGTATAGGCAAATATTATTATAGGACAAAATGTGTAGGTATTGGCCTACTTTTAAAGACAGCAAAGTCATTGTAACCAGTGTTGGTAGATCAAAGCAATGTAACACACTTCTGCAGCTACTATGTGTCTTTTAGTTGGATGTTGCTTGACTGTGTTTCATGACTTGACTAAGAACATGCACTTTCACTTCATCTGTGCGTCTGTTACCCTGAATAAAACACTTAAACCCTCTAATCTCCTATAAGCAGGTCTGTTCTCATTTGTCCCAACATCACCATGAAGACCACAAAGAGTGAATGTCATGTGTCCACAGACCACATAAACCACACGAAGGAAAATGTCAGAGGTTTTTTTCCCCCACATCTGAACAACATATTTTAATGTTTCTGCATTGACAAATAGCACTTTGGTGAGTCAGGCAACACTAGGCTAGAGCCCAGCCGGACTTAACTGCGGCTTGAAAGAGGCAGATCAGTTGTACACCCCGTGACAAGAGGCCTGTTCTGTATGTTGTTACACAAGTTTATCCAGTGCAGTGAGTTTGAGCCATCTGAGTCCTCCTTGGAAAGCCATGGGCTACGTGTGGAGCTGGGCTGCTGCTACCCCCTCAAAGATGTCCCCAACTCTGTTGTCAATAATTGTCACTATACACCGCCTTCGCGCTTTAATAATGCACTGCGTGATAATTGATAGGTGTTCAATTCGTGTCTATATGTAGAGGAATAGCGGAACATCTATTCATTTATAGTGCGTTCCCTTAGAAAAAAAAGTGATGGCCCAGAAGCTCCTGGAAGACAACAATAGATAGCGAAACAAACGAGTGCTATGTGTGTGAATTTCACAGGTGCATGAGCTTTTCGGTGACTTACGCTGTGTGTGTTGTCGGCTAACTTGCTCTGGTAGCCCTGAAGAGCATTACAGCTGTCTCCCGTCGGATCTGCGCTCCTCTTGTGAACTTTGTGCGCGACAGACCTCCTCGCGATGAGGTGCTGTCCCAGTTGGGAACTCTTCGCAAAAAACGACAGTGAGCGTGATGACTGTCTAGATCCCTCTCGAAAATCTACACAAAACACCGCGGGTAACAAAAAAACTAAGAAGAGGCTGCACCACAACCTCCCCATCGTTGCAGTACCGTCTAAATCCGACCAGGGTGACTATTCAAATGTCCATGCAATTCTAAAATATTGTAGGTCGCTCCAGCGCGGCGGGAGATGTCATCAACAAAAACACAGTTTTCCTGACAGCGAGCTATCTGATCTTCTCATCGTAGAGAGAGACGGCTCAATAGCCTGCGCTTCGAGGCGGCGCACTGATGCGCAGCGGTTATTTCCCCCTTCAGATGGTGAGAATAGAAAAGAGTTGAAGATTGTGCAATAAGATGTTCACCAAATTATATTACTCGGATAATCGCACGAAAGTATGGTTTAAAAAGTCATATTGTGCTTGCATTATGTGTCAAAATGACCCTTTAATATGAGCCCCTATATTAAAACACAAGCCTGCACCTTGGAGCAAAGAGTTTGTGATTGGTTGCCGTTTCATGTGACCAGATCCTTGTTGTCTAATTGGTCTATATCTGGGTTTGTGTGCGCAGGTTGAATGGATGCTACGTTAGGTTGTCCCTAACTAAATCTTTTCCCTCGTAAAGCTGTTTAGATTATTAAATCATAGTGTAATTTTAATGGTTTTGCATAGGCCTACTTAAATATTATTTGACATAGCCTATGAGAAACGAATTTTTTGTGCGTAATGGTGTGCGGGTAAAACGGAACATGGCCAAACTCTCACTCAAGTAAAATAAATAAATAAATAAATAAATAAATAAGAACAGAAACATTTTTAAAAATCGTTATCATTTGGTCCCTTGCAAGCCCATAGTTTGTGGCTTCATATCCTCGTGTGAATGAATAGCATACCCTGTGTCATCTGCTTTTGGTCTCACAGGGATTATCAGATGTGCAATTTCAACTCTAAAACAGAGAACGCACTCTGCCTAATCCTGCTCAGGCTTACATCATCATGCAATAATTACATTTTTAAAAATCATCTCAATAAATCTCAGTAAATGTGACTGCTGCTCTGACAATAACAAAAACAAAACATGCTTGATAGCCAGTGCCATTTTAACCTGGGTCTGTCTTGTTTCCATAAGCCCTTCACAAATAATATCAAAGATATTTTTCTTAAAGGTCGTTGGCTTAATTCCTAGTTTCATATGCAAAGGTCATACAAGGAAATTGAAATGTCTCTCTATCCCATGCAAATACATGCACATACACATACACAAATTTGCATGGGATAAAGAGAAACACCATTTCAATTTCGGTTCCGTAACCATAATGACAAATGTATACTTTTTTACATTATAGTGACACCACACCACAGCTTTAGGCCTACCAAACATTGTCTACTAACACCTTGTGAACACGAGGTCTGGAACATCAAGTCCGTCATTCAGCCTGAACTCATTTCTGAACTGGAATGACTTGCGTACCGTAGGACCGCTGGTTATTACCCGTTGGGGTAAATCATATTTGTCAATTAGGGCCAGCCCTGCCCTGGGCAGCACTGTGTAGCGTCCTGGGCCTGATTTGGCTCTAATTAAATGTCTTGCATGCATGTGATTTGACGAAGGGTCCCACAAGCAAAGCAGAGAAGCAAAGGGCTGTCCCATGACTGTACATCATGTGGTGTGTGTGTGTGTGTGTGTGTGTGTGTGTGTGTGTGTGTGTGTGTGTGTGTGTGTGTGTGTGTGTGTGTGTGTGTGTGTGTGTGTGTGTGTGTGAGAGAGAGAGAGAGAGAGAGAGAGAGAGAGAGAGAGAGAGAGAGAGAGAGAGAGAGAGAGAGAGAGAGAGAGAGAGAGAGAGAGAGAGAGGAGAAGGGGAGGAGGAAGAAGAGAGAGAGAAAGTGGGATTCTGTGTCACCCTACGATGCCTCTCAGTCACTCACTGCCCCACCCCCACACGTCTGATCCGTCTGGTCTGCAGGCATGCATGCATGCACCCCCCCCCCACACACACACACACACACTGCGCACCACAGCCATTGGACTCATGATTTCTAGCTCTTGCTGAGCAGCCACAGACTGAGGCGCATTCTTCTCTGTCCTTCTGTGACAGCTTTGAGGAGAATACTGGAGGGACTCGGAGGCTGCTCTGCTGCTGGGCTCATTCACACTCCAGGCATAATGGAGGCCAGCCGCCCGCTCCACCCGCGATTAATCTGGGGCTTATTTGTGTTAGGGCCTTGCCACATTCATCTTGAGGACAAAACACAGTTTCTTCATTTGAAGAAGTGACATCAAAAACCTGATATGACGTGGCACAGAAAACGTGTCACTTGTCACCTCTGGAACTTATGTAAATAGTATCTCCCAAATGTTTTTGGTTTTGTTTTTCTGTTTGTTTTTCCTGTTTGATGAGGAACTGCTCGCGCTGGATGTGAATCTGTTAAGCAGCATTCCTGTGCGAATACAGTACAATGCAGATACAAACCCCTCCCCCCGTGACAGGCCAGGCCTGCAGCCGACTTGCAAAAGGAGTAAAGACAAAGACACTCTTATTCCTTAGAAATGAAGCAGCGATAAGAGGAGGCCTCCTTCTCCCTCTTTTCTCTCTCTCTCCCTCTTCTCTCTCTCTCTCTCTCTCTCTCTCTCTCTCTCTCTCTCTCTCTCTCTCTCTCTCTCTCTCTCTCCATCTGAACACCTCAGTTTGGCCTCTTGGGTAGCCTATGCAAATACTTCTCTTCATTCACAATAGCCCTGCTTTACGCATTACGAGATGTTGAATAGTATACGGTTCTTTTTCCATGATATTGTGATTGCTTCCAACTAAAGGCCTACTAAACCAATACAATTTATGTGTATTCCAGAAAATCATACTGCCTGTTAAGTTATGTGCACATACTTTCCCTTATTAACTTCATGAATAAAGTGCACATAGTAAGACATTACTTGAGTAATTTTGAATGTATTTAATACAAAAAAGATTGAGATGGATATTTTGACATTCCTGGATATTGATGCCTTACCTCACCTTGTGTTTAGAAAAGTTGGTCTGCACTCGTTTTTTTCCTCAAGGCAACGTTTCAACTGATGTTCAGGCCTTTGGCTTAACCGCACAGATTTTTTTTGTACTGGGGTTGCATATTGCACCTGTGTTTATTTTATTCTTTGTTTGTATCTACTTAAATACCACTGTGTCATGATGACTACAGACAAGACAACACTAGATCCTCTATCAACCCTCTCTGGCACCAATAGGCCCTTTTTTTTAAAGAGAAGTTTTATTTCTAGGAAGACGTAATGATGACATCTTGTGGCCATTTGGGGATAGTACATTTCAAACACAAAAGTTGCATTCCAATATGTGGACTTGCGTCCTCCACTTGTGCTTGTGTGGCCTCGTAACAGGAAGTAATATGTCATGATGACATCACTGACAACAGCATTGTATTTCAATATCTCGCAAAAGCTCAATTGTTAAACCATTTTCTCATTTGCAAAGTGTATGGTTAATGAAGAATAGTCCCCCAAAAATGGTTGTGCCTATAGGCTGTGACAGCGGGGAAACTTAATTGATTCTCCACGGAGGCGGAGCGTCAGCAAAACGTGAGGCCACAAGCACAAGTGCAGGCAGGGAGTCTGCATATTGGAATGCACATCATGTGCCACAAGTTCAAGGAGCATTGTGAGTACCTGTAATATTAAAAATGTAGGTCTGATTTTCCCATACAATGAATGCCATTTTGCAATGGTGTGGTTTTTTTGTAATTCCATTTTTGTTAAATATCGTCTCTCTGATATTTATGTATTAGAATTGATTTAAGGGCAATTAGATAGGGAAAATGCATTTGTGTGAGAAGAAGCAAGTGTTAAGTTAACCATCATCCAATTATTTTTTGTCATTTCATGCTCTCAGTTTCTCGGCTTCTCTGCTATAGGCCTATAGTCTTTCCTAGGTGCGCTGTAGGATGGTGGCCAGATGCCATGCTGCTCCTGCCAAATGTGATATTTTCATGGATATTTACTAAATAATGAAGTAGAGTATGACCAAAGTAGCATAGACTACAGTAATTTACCATTTAAGTAAGTTTAAGTAGTCCTATAATTTTTGGCAGTCAATGGAGAAGATTCCCCGGCCCTTTTCATAAACGAGGTTTTCCTAGTCATAGAATAGGGCATTTAGATTTTAATAGAGGTAGTAAGTAGGCCTATTCCTGAAAAAGGTTACATTTGTCAATGGGCAGCATGAATTCTGGAAATAAACCATACAAATGTTACACAATGTACCTTTAAACATATATTTTGAGGAAACTGCCCACTGGCTGGGTTCACATTTGTCTCGAAGGATTTAATTGTGCTAGAATGTTTATCACGTGGCCTGGTATGAGGACAAAGTCCTGTTTGACGAGCATTAAAATCTAGAACTAGGCTACTCTGGTCCTTTGCACTTGGCATTGGACACATATTTTTTCTTGGTAGAAGTAAAAATAACCAACTGTTGCTTTAAGGTTTCGGGCTAAAGAATCACGTGTGAAAGTTTCTAAAGAAAAAAAAGTTTGACAAGTCCAGTGAAAGCAGGTGAAGAAGACCACCCCCCAAAAGTGACCGCAGCAGAAGTAGGACTTGACGTTATTGCCGTTGTTAAATTGAATCGACGACGGCAAAATGGAAGGGATCACGCAGGTGAGAATAATATTCTGAAACAGCGATCGTGCGTAATCAAAGTGGGTCTGTGCATGCATGGACACTGCTACAACTTCTATTGCTGATGCTACGCGGCGCTAGCGTCACTCCATACTGCTCAAAAGATTTGAGTACTTTACACGGAGCTGTAGAGACATACTGTAGACAAAAGTGTGTGTTTGCCATTGATTCAACTACGTTAACTGGTCATATTCCTTTATTTTGACTAAACACAGAAAATTATGACGGCTTTCAGTCTGGATCTTGGACCTTTAAAGGAACCTCTGGGTATGATGCGTGTTCTAGAGACGGTGAGTTTGTGTTTTTTTTTACAACTCAGTTGCGTGTAGGCTAGTTCTAGACATTAATGAATCTTTTTACACTTTCTAATGGTAACGTATATACTACTTAGGACATGTAAAGCTTTGCAACTTTCATAAGGGTTGGTTTACGTTGGCATCGGGGAAATTTCCGCATCTAACTTACTTGACAGATGGGTGTGAGTGAGTTAGCAAGCTACCAACGTAGACTATTTTGCGACTTGAAAACTTAAACCTGCACAAACTAATGGTCACCCTCCTCTTATGACTTAATCAACACAATTTTTGCTATAACGCATTCCTTCAAACTTTTCTTGATGGACATATTTCTTGCATAATGAAGTGGGCGTTCTTCAGGCTATTCTGTCAAGGCCCTAATTGTAATGCTTTTCTGCTCTATGCACGAATAAACAACTCTTGTTTTACCATAGGGCCTTATTGTTATCTAACAGATAAATTGCCCTACAGCAAATAACATGTACTGTAGACATCACACGCATAAAGCTATTGCTAAACTCTTCAGCACTGGGCGTTATCAAATCCACAGACTTCCTCAGCTACTGTATGGCAGTAAAGGCTTGTTGTAGGCCCAAAAGCAAAGAAATGTGGGGCAGCTGTCTGGTGACCATGAGAAGTAGCCTAGTGTCACTGGCAATCATCTGCCATTTTTGCACCATTAAAAGTTTGAATAAATCACTTTTGACTGAAACACTTGACGGGCACGCCAGCAGGCCTGAAAAGGTTGGCTGTCTCATGATGACGGTCACATATCAATTGTGGTTCACAGACAAACCATTTGGACTCAGCATAGTGTCAGTGATTTCAGCTCTTCTCAAAAAGCTCA
Source organism: Engraulis encrasicolus (assembly GCF_034702125.1). Classification (NCBI taxonomy): domain Eukaryota; kingdom Metazoa; phylum Chordata; class Actinopteri; order Clupeiformes; family Engraulidae; genus Engraulis; species Engraulis encrasicolus. The sequence continues at coordinate 20,895,846 of NC_085866.1, read as the reverse complement.
GCCTGTGTCTATTTCACTTTTATCTCCCCTGAAATGGACAAGTGGAAAAGTCTAGCTTCGTCAGCAGAAAATAATCTCTACTTCCTGACAGGAAGAAAGCTGTTAAAGTGAAGTAACTAGCTGTGGTGTGCACTTGCCTCCCTCCGCCAAAAAAAAAATTCACACGTGTTACTACAGACTGCCAACTGTTTATTCAATGTATGAATCAATGTATGATTTGTCTGCAATATTTCTCAGAATGGTATTTCCACTTCCCTGTATAGGTATTAAGCTTTACAGCCCTTGCTGTTTATGTCAATGGCTGTGCTTCATTGGGTATAATATAATATTTACTTATTGGGATGTGCCCGCAGATCTTCTCCATATTTGCATTTGCAACGACATGCGGCTACTCTGGAGAGACCAGCTTCATTGTGCAGTGTGCAGGAGAAGCCGCACCACATGAGGTGAAGGCTGAATTTGAATACCCTTTCAGGTAAATTGCACCTCAACCACATTCAATTGTATGGGTCATTTACTTTTATTTTTTTATTAGTATTTAACTGTCAAGTGGTGCAACCACAGCTGATGACACTATTTATATTAGTTCAACAAAGACGCTTTTGCACACCTCTGTAGTTGGGCAGCCGCATAGGATGTTATTCCAGTGGGGTTGTCATTCAAGTGTAAAGAAATCCTGCACACTGTCCATTCCACCAACAAACTTTAATACAACGTTTCGGTCATCCAACCTTCTTCAGGTAAAACCTGAAGTGTTGCAGGATTTCTTAACACTATTTATATTAGTGAAATGAAATGATTAATAGTCAGTTGTTGATCTATAAGTGAGAATTGGCTGTAGAGGCACCACCTGGATATCTGCTCCTAAAAATGTCAGTGAGGGCTGTAATATTAGTATTTTAACCCATTTTAGCCTAAGCCCTTTTTGGGAGAGGGTGCCCTCTGCTTATTAAATCTTAAATATCTCAGCCTCCGAAAGAAAAACATGAAATGAGTTGAATTTAAAACCTAGGACCCTCATTTTGCATTAGAATGTGTTCATTCACCTGTAACATACACACATTTTTAATAAAACCCCTCAAATCTCAAGAGCCTGAATGTGGCGTATATGTGTTCCCAGGCTAAAATGGGTGAAATGAAATGGTGACGACAGTATTCGATACGTGCAAGAGATATGTTAACTCAAATTCCAGTTTGAGAACGCTGCGGAAAATTGTATGTAACATGGTCCTTCACTTTTGTCAACCTCCTAGGCTGATGACCCATTCATATATTTACCCAACGTGCCAACACCAACGCCACAACACCTGCAACAATTACGGGCTACCTGACGGGGAACTACTCCTCCTCGGCCGAGTTCTTCGTCTGCATCGGCGTCTTTGCCTTCCTGTACAGCGTGGCCACCCTGGTCATCTACCTCGGCTACCAGCAGCTCTACAGGGAGACCAGCCGAGGCCCCACCATAGTAAGCCTCAATCCAATGCCTCATGGGTAGTAGTAAAGTGGGCAGCCGTGGGCAGCCGTGGGCAGCCGTGGGTAGCCGTGGGCAGCCGTGGGCAGCCGTGGGCAGCCGTGGGCAGCCGTGGCCTAGTGGTTAGAGTTGGTCTTTCAATCTAGGGGTTGCCGGTTCAAATCCCCCCTGACCTCTCCCTACATCCCCATCCATGGCTGAAGTGCCCTTGAGCAAGGCACCTAACCCCACATTGCTCCAGGGACTGTAACCAATACCCTGAAAAATAACAGTTGTAAGTCGCTTTGAATTAATGAAAGCGTCAGCTAAGTGCAATGTAATGTAATACAGTAGAGATACTTACTTGATCTAGATAGAAGTAAATGTAGGTGTCAAACAGCGTATGCAACACATACAGTAGAGTGCACAAATGCAAATGTCACACACTGACTCCCATGCCCACTCCAAATAATGCCTCATGCATTGGTGTAAAGATTTTAGGTGTGGATTGTGGGGATAGATCCATAAAACTTATGACATAACCTTAGCTTGTCCCCACAGCTTTTTTCACAAACGTAATGCAAAAATAGCATACCAGGACAAGGTTGGACACATTAATGTCCCCAACACTTTCCAAGGCAAAGCTGCACCTTTAGAGTGTAGTGGAAAGTGCGCCACATCCAGCAAAAAAGCATCAGCAGGTGCCAGATCAAAAAACTGTCCACATTGTAGGAGCGGGAAAAAGGGATCTGCACACTGCTTGCAGTGCACAAAGCTGCACCTTTGGCCTCATGGGCAATAGTAAAGTAGTAGGAAAGTGTACAGGAGAGATGCAGTACTTTACTTGATCTGGAAGGAAATGGTGTCAATATACAACATGCATAGCGCACAAATGAAAATGTCACACACTGACTCCCATGCCCACCCCAATGCCTCCTTGGTCGCAGGAAAAGTAGAGTAGTGGGAATAATAATAATAATAAATACATTTTATTTTGAGCGCCTTTCAAGATACCCAAGGACACTTTACAGAACAAATACATAACAGTAGAGAAAGCATAACAAAGCTTCAGTGAATTAACAGTAGGAGAGTAATTAAAAATGCAAAAATAAAAATAGAAATAAAAGTAAACTTACAATAAAAATAAATGTTTTTAAAATAAGAAAAAATAAGTAGAATGCATTAGAAAATAAAATAAAAATGGGGGGGA
>NC_085866.1:20820097-20893086 GCF_034702125.1 Engraulis encrasicolus | reverse complement strand
ATTAAAATTGTGCAATAAGATGTTCACCAAATTATATTACTCGGATAATCGCACGAAAGTATGGTTTAAAAAGTCATATTGTGCTTGCATTATGTGTCAAAATGACCCTTTAATATGAGCCCCTATATTAAAACACAAGCCTGCACCTTGGAGCAAAGAGTTTGTGATTGGTTGCCGTTTCATGTGACCAGATCCTTGTTGTCTAATTGGTCTATATCTGGGTTTGTGTGCGCAGGTTGAATGGATGCTACGTTAGGTTGTCCCTAACTAAATCTTTTCCCTCGTAAAGCTGTTTAGATTATTAAATCATAGTGTAATTTTAATGGTTTTGCATAGGCCTACTTCAATATTATTTGACATAGCCTATGAGAAACGAATTTTTTGTGCGTAATGGTGTGCGGGTAAAACGGAACATGACCAAACTCTCACTCAAGTAAAATAAATAAATAAATAAATAAATAAGAACAGAAACATTTTTAAAAATCGTTATCATTTGGTCCCTTGCAAGCCCATAGTTTGTGGCTTCATATCCTCGTGTGAATGAATAGCATACCCTGTGTCATCTGCTTTTGGTCTCACAGGGATTATCAGATGTGCAATTTCAACTCTAAAACAGAGAACGCACTCTGCCTAATCCTGCTCAGGCTTACATCATCATGCAATAATTACATTTTTAAAAATCATCTCAATAAATCTCAGTAAATGTGACTGCTGCTCTGACAATAACAAAAACAAAACATGCTTGATAGCCAGTGCCATTTTAACCTGGGTCTGTCTTGTTTCCATAAGCCCTTCACAAATAATATCAAAGATATTTTTCTTAAAGGTCGTTGGCTTAATTCCCAGTTTCATATGCAAAGGTCATACAAGGAAATTGAAATGTCTCTCTATCCCATGCAAATACATGCACATACACATACACAAATTTGCATGGGATAAAGAGAAACACCATTTCAATTTCGGTTCCGTAACCATAATGACAAATGTATACTTTTTTACATTATAGTGACACCACACCACAGCTTTAGGCCTACCAAACATTGTCTACTAACACCTTGTGAACACGAGGTCTGGAACATCAAGTCCGTCATTCAGCCTGAACTCATTTCTGAACTGGAATGACTTGCGTACCGTAGGACCGCTGGTTATTACCCGTTGGGGTAAATCATATTTGTCAATTAGGGCCAGCCCTGCCCTGGGCAGCACTGTGTAGCGTCCTGGGCCTGATTTGGCTCTAATTAAATGTCTTGCATGCATGTGATTTGACGAAGGGTCCCACAAGCAAAGCAGAGAAGCAAAGGGCTGTCCCATGACTGTAAATCATGTGGTGTGTGTGTGTGTGTGTGTGTGTGTGTGTGTGTGTGTGTGTGTGTGTGTGTGTGTGTGTGTGTGTGTGTGTGTGTGTGTGAGAGAGAGAGAGAGAGAGGAGAGAGAGAGAGAGAGAGAGAGAGAGAGAGAGAGAGAGAGAGAGAGAGAGAGAGAGAGAGAGAGAGAGGAGAAGGGGAGGAGGAAGAAGAGAGAGAGAAAGTGGGATTCTGTGTCACCCTACGATGCCTCTCAGTCACTCACTGCCCCACCCCCACACGTCTGATCCGTCTGGTCTGCAGGCATGCATGCATGCACCCCCCCCCACACACACACACACACACACACACACTGCGCACCACAGCCATTGGACTCATGATTTCTAGCTCTTGCTGAGCAGCCACAGACTGAGGCGCATTCTTCTCTGTCCTTCTGTGACAGCTTTGAGGAGAATACTGGAGGGACTCGGAGGCTGCTCTGCTGCTGGGCTCATTCACACTCCAGGCATAATGGAGGCCAGCCGCCCGCTCCACCCGCGATTAATCTGGGGCTTATTTGTGTTAGGGCCTTACCACATTCATCTTGAGGACAAAACACAGTTTCTTCATTTGAAGAAGTGACATCAAAAACCTGATATGACGTGGCACAGAAAACGTGTCACTTGTCACCTCTGGAACTTATGTAAATAGTACCTCCCAAATGTTTTTGGTTTTGTTTTTCTGTTTGTTTTTCCTGTTTGGTGAGGAACTGCTCGCGCTGGATGTGAATCTGTTAAGCAGCATTCCTGTGCAAATACAGTACAATGCAGATACAAACCCCTCCCCCCGTGACAGGCCAGGCCTGCAGCCGACTTGCAAAAGGAGTAAAGACAAAGACACTCTTATTCCTTAGAAATGAAGCAGCGATAAGAGGAGGCCTCCTTCTCCCTCTTTTCTCTCTCTCTCCCTCTTCTCTCTCTCTCTCTCTCTCTCTCTCTCTCTCTCTCTCTCTCTCTCTCTCTCTCTCTCTCTCTCTCTCTCCATCTGAACACCTCAGTTTGGCCTCTTGGGTAGCCTATGCAAATACTTCTCTTCATTCACAATAGCCCTGCTTTACGCATTACGAGATGTTGAATAGTATAAGGTTCTTTTTCCATGATATTGTGATTGCTTCCAACTAAAGGCCTACTAAACCAATACAATTTATGTGTATTCCAGAAAATCATACTGCCTGTTAAGTTATGTGCACATACTTTCCCTTATTAACTTCATGAATAAAGTGCACATAGTAAGACATTACTTGAGTAATTTTGAATGTATTTAATACAAAAAGATTGAGATGGATATTTTGACGTTCCTGGATATTGATGCCTTACCCCACCTTGTGTTTAGAAAAGTTGGTCTGCACTCGTTTTTTTCTCAAGGCAACGTTTCAACTGATGTTCAGGCCTTTGGCTTAACCGCACAGATTTTTTTTGTACTGGGGTTGCATATTGCACCTGTGTTTATTTTTTTCTTTGTTTGTATCTACTTAAATACCACTGTGTCATGATGACTACAGACAAGACAACACTAGATCCTCTATCGAGCCTGATCTCGAAGGATTGCGTCTCATTTATCACGCAAACCAAACTCAAAATTGCGTCAATATAAGGACGCATTCTCTTTTATGTCACACATGCGCAGTGGCCACTCTGCTGTCTGGAGCCCCCCTGACATCTTTGTAGCCTAATTTACTGAAAAATAAGCCGTTATTCATGTTGCTCCACATAACCGCGTATTGCAACTTCATAATTAAATCCCCACAACAAAATACTGAGCTTATGGGCTATTTTAGTCACATTTTAGTTCCTAGACAAAAGTCTGTTTTGCTAGGATATTAATAAAATAACAGAAACTGTTTTATCCTATACGAGAGCATTTGTAGTATTTGTCCAGAAGACTTTTGTGGCTGAAAACCATTCAACCAGTAAGGTTTTTGAAATATTCATTGTAAATAACCCTGATGTACCCCCACTGTTTATGATGATGTCATTTCATCGCGACCTCCATGCATTGGATTGTGGATTTGATTGTACTGCCTGCAGTCTGATGTGGTTTGGCTGAGCTTTATTCATCAATTGGTAAGTTAATCTGATAAATTAGATATTTATGATCTACCCTATTTGAATGCTTGACACAGCGGCACATCGGGATGATCATGCAATTTGTTTATCACACAATTCCCACTTCATTTGTTAAGCTAACTTGGTTTTACGAGCTAGCTGCTTCTACACCCGTATTGTATTGCTCGCGTGATTTGTGATGTTAACAGTTTGTTTAGTCCATAATTTATTAACGTGATTGTTTATATGCGTGCCATCTCAGCCACATCCACCTCTGGTTTGCATGTAACATCAAAATTAGCTGCAAGTTCAGTGTGGTGCAACTAAGTTAGCCTAGCTTTACCAAAGGTGTTGTATGATTGTTCTCCCTTTCCAAGGTCTCTGGCTTTTCCAAATTCGACATTAGCTCATTTTGCATCACTAACTAATCAGTATTAATGTGTATTTTGTGTGCAAAGTGCCGTTGAAAATATCTGAAAAAGGAGATCTGAACAGAAATAAGAGGAGCTATTAAGTCACACCAACCTAATTGTCTCTTCTAAGCACAATCTTCTCGTTGATTTAATGCATGTTATATTTTCCATCCTCTCCACAGAATATGACAACATTGTCTTCATATGGCTGTTTGTATGCATTATCTAACTGAAGTTGTGTGTGGTTTTTCTGTTGCACATTTAAGAAACTTACTATTTCTTTTGGTCTAAATCTTACTTTACAGTTTTACGTCTCCAGTTTTCCCTGAGGTCCAAAATATTCAGTGGAGTGAAACTGTTGATGGGTAAGTAGTAGTTTCATTTAATTCATATGCTGTGTTTTTTAACTGAAGTACAACACAAATCTCAATCCCTCTTTATCAGATCTCATTCTATCTGGTGACATTAGGATATAATTATCAATATTATAAATGCAGTTTTTAGGCATGTCCTTTGTATGTTCACAAAACCTATGAACGAAAGAGAGGGAAGACTAGGAGGGGCCTAGCAAAACCAAAGAGGCACATTAATACTGTAAAAATGACAATGACAGCATAGACGAGCATCATCATATTGGCTGAGAGGACACTATGATACCTCTTCCTTACGATGGTGAATAGTAGATGAGCTGGATAAAAGAGGGGTTAGAGTTTATGCAAATAGTCTTCCCTTAAAAATATCTACCCCCTGCAACCTTGTATGGAAATGGTCTCATCTTGAAAATCACTTGTATTGATATCATTAATACAATTGCTGAGGGGGTTAGTAGACTTAAGTCAGTGATGTGTATTTCCATTGCATTGGTTAATGTGCAGTCTGTTCAAAGTAAGATTTAATATCTATTGGTTGTGTTTCTGTCAGAAGTACAGTGCATTACCAGGCGAATACACCGGTGGCGACAAGATCAAGCGACAGAGAATCGCTGGACTGTGCAGCAAGAGTGATAGAAGTATGTCCGTTAAAAGCAGAATGCAAGCAGTCCAACATTCCAATTGGCTGTGGCGACTGTTGCAATACCACATCATAGCTAATTTGAATAATAAGTAAAACTACAAACTGTCGCTCAAGTCGCGCGAATTGCCTCTAGTTGCCCGAATCACTTTTGTTGCGCGACTCAATGCAAAGTCAATTACTTCCGTCGCTGGAATCGCTGATGTAGTGCTTGGTCTATTTGTGACGGATATGTTGTGGTAGGCTATTCACCTTCTATTCTTGCTATGGTTCATTCTTCTGTTTCAGCAGCAAAATGTAACAAGCTTGTCCTGGAGGACTGCTCTGATGGGGAATGCTGTGGAGGAGAGACAGGCAGACTGTGGTCCATCGTGTGTGCTCCCAGTGCGTTAATACACGGACAGTCCTTTTTAAGTAAGATTTCATATCTCCTGGACCAATAATGAAAATTTGTATTGATCAAACAAAAAAAATGAAGGAGGAATAATATCCATTTATATAATCATTCAATGTGTCATTATGCATGTTTTTGTAATTTCACAGTGACACTTTTACATGTAGTTAAACACATTTCATATACAGACAAAAAATGTGCTAGGCTCCAGTGCTTGAGATTGTGACTGATGTAGACTTTGCAGCTGCACATTTAGTCCACCAGATGGCAGGATTAAGCTTACAAATCAAATAGTTACAATTAACAAAAGGCTTGACCTCAATGGGTGGCTGAACTGGTAGAAACACTTTTAGATGTTATGTTTAGTCATGGGAACTTGTGCCCAAGTCATGGAAAAGTCATGGACATTTGTTGGTTAAAATGTCTTTGAACTCTGATTGGTTGCGTTTCTGTGAAAAGTGGCACATTTAAAAAGATGCATTTCTGCATGTTGCTGTCTTTCTTTAGCCTCCTAGTTTCATAATCAAAAAGCAAGTTCACAGTAAGTAGTTTTGGTATTTTGGGCAGGTCTTTGATGTGCAGATTTAATGTAGTGGTGCGCTGCTTTCTTCATCTACACCTTTCTTCATCCACACCTACTGGTGCTATCACAATAACTGATGTACACTTCTATCTGTGTTGTTTTCAGGTGCAACCAGAGGAATAATGTGATTGAGAGGAAGAGTGGCCCCATACATTGCTTGACCTGGAGCCTACCAAAGTCTAAGGTCTCAGGTAGGCAGCAATTGTGGGAATGTTGTTGGAATGTATTGTGTGTTGGCGTTACAGGGCATTCCACTCATTTCTTTGTGGTTAGACGATTCAATGTCATGAATGTCAGCCAAATCACTGGGGTAACATACTGTATGCTTTTAAACTAACCTTCTGTCTAAATTGGAAAAAACACTACTAACATGATGTTTGCCCAAGTATTGACACTACATCTTATGTGACATTTTTATGGTCGCCCTTTTACATGAAACTTAGTATGTTTCATAAGGGGCCAGTGCACAGTATGTTAGCATTTGACCACCACTGTTTGAGGTGCTGAGGAAATATCTTCAACTCCTCAACATGATGCAATTTCAAATGCCTGAATCTGGACTCATGTACCCTCCACAAGCCGTACACAAGTTTTGATGAGCCTGATTGAAATTAAGAGATGAAACTAAGGTGTTCACTCTTAAATTAGAGCTGATACTAATAGTATTACTGATAGTAGATACTAATAGTATTACTATCTCTCACAGTTTGTAATCATAATTTTAGCATTCCTGTTTAATGATGGAATGCTCTTGCTGAGGACTGCTGATTCTGCTGTGTTGTGTTTTGTAGTTGGTGTTAATGTTGTTGTTTTTTTTATATGGCCATATGCACCGTCATATATTTACTCATGCCCATGCATGTATATTTATTTTGTTTTGCAGGTGTCTCCAGAAGAACACATCCCAATGAAGACCCCAGTCATAGTCATCAACTTGACAGCTCAGCCTGTTACTTGAACTGTGTTCTTAGAGCCAAGTGTAACTGAGGTGTTTCCACACAGTCTGTCCCCCTTAGATCTTGAACTTGCCACCACCTAGTCAACGCATCGGTTCGGGTATGGGAGGCACAGCACGATACCGCTGAGCTAAATGACCAGTCCCATAGCTCAGCGCTGCTGGTACTGTATGAGGCTTCGGGAGGGAGGTTTACTATCCTTCCACGCCACACTCTGCTAGTTGGCCTCCGTTACACAAGCTCGAATAATCCAAGCAGCCAATCCAACTTCTTCAGCACTGCCTTTGAACACTATGAAGAACCACTCAGAACCACTGGTCCTAGAACTAAATGACCACATTATACTGTTAAAGGTCCACTGTGTAGGATGGTGATCAGAGCAGGTATTGCACCTATGCTGCTCATTGCAACTGTGCTACCTATTGTCCATTTTGACTTTTGAATTTTCAAGAATTTTACCAAGTATTTACTAGTATGTACCAATATTTACTAGTATGACCAAAATACAGTACATTATGCAACTAAATTCAAGATGGTGGACAATGGACTCCTTTCATGTTTTCATGAAAAGTGTAATTTTCCCAGTCATAATGAATACTCAGAATTTGATGGTGGTAAGTATTCTGAAAAAGGTTACATTTGTGAATGGCCTGAATGAATTCTGGAAAGAAACTGCTTAAAAATATTACACAGCGTACCTTTTAACATTTCATCTGTAGTAACAGAATGTAGCGTTTCTCAGCTGCGACTCAAACCTAGACCCTCTTTCGTGGTGGTTGTTGTAATGACACACTAAAAGCGATAATATCTGCATGAAGCTGCTCAGAAAGTGTCACTGGATATATACCTTGATAAAAGCAACAGAATCTTCAAAGAAGAACAGATACAAAATGGGATGCATGCATCATGACATTCCAACTGGTTGCAGTGATATTCATGGAAATGTCTAATGCCTTTTCACCATTAACTTAAACTTCTTTTATGTTCTGTTCTTGTCTCTTTGTTATGATTGAATTAGGAGTTTTAATTTACACAAAAGCTGACACATTTCCCACCTTTCTGTTAAGACTTGGTCCTAAGTGTTCTGATTTGTTTGCTGTTTTATACCTTGTGAATATTGATGATTTTTTAATGATTTTTAATAAACTGTTTTGATCATTACATTGCACGTCTTAGTTATTTACAGGATTTTGGTCACAGTCCCTGGAGATGTGTGGGTTTAGGTGCGTTGCACAAGGGCACTTCAGCTGAGGATGTCGGGCGAGGTAAAGCTGGGATTCAAACATGCAACCCTCTGATCTTAAACTCATTTCCTCAAGCATTAGACCACGACTGATCACCTTGTTTTACTGGTGATTTCATGTTTAATGCAATAAATAAAACATCTTAGCATTGATGATGCCCTTAGTAATTACTGTCATTGTCTTTTAAAGTATGATCACTGCATTTTGGTCATGGTTATAAGGCCAAGTTAGGCTAACACTGACTTGAGGAGTCTTCAGTGCAGCATATTGATAAAGTCCAGACACTGAGTTAGTTGATTCAATACAGTATGGACAATGAGTCTTTTTGGGCTGCATTATGAAAGAGAGCTGGCCCAAAACCTGGTTTAGTATGTGTTGGTGTTGAATACTCAATAGAAATGCAGGAGCAAAGTGAAATGATATCATGCAGTCTTGTACATTCCTTATGATGTTTAAAGACTACATTCACCATTTCTAGCTACCTTCTAGGCCCATAAAATGTGGTAAGCTATGACATGCTGATGTGTGCTTACAACAACTGTAATCCAATCATGGCATGTAGTTCATGGAATTACATATTACTTGGGTCTCGGATTAAAACTATGCATGTGACATAAAATAATGTTACCTAAAACATTTCTGAAATCTAATTGCACTCTGTTGCATCCCTTTTATGATAAGAAAAATACAGCCACATGAAATTACACCATGCAGTCTTTTGTACACCCAGGGGCGCAACTACAGTATATGCGACGAATGCGTTGCAGGGGGGCGCCAGAGAGAGGGGGGCACCAAAGGGAGGGCATTGGAGGGCGCCAAATAATGGGTTTTTTTGGTGGGGGGTGGGGGGGGGTGGGCACCTAATAGTTCTTGCATACCCCCCCAGAAATGAGTAGTTGTGCCCCTGTGTACACCAGTGATACACATATTTCAAGACTACAAGACCACTAGGATTCTATCACCATTTCCAGATACTTTATAGGCTGGTAGAATGTTGATTATATGCTGCCAGGACATTCTGACATGTCCATACAACAACTCTTCCAGGCATGGCCCGTATTCTAAAGAATTGTATTATTTGAACCCAAGATTTAAGCCATGCATGTGACATACAATAATTTCCTGAATTATGCTGTGTAATCTAATTGCAATTTACACACTCACTGGTTCTGTAGCACCACCTTATACACCACATTTTATCCTTAATCCAACAGGGGTTTCATCATTTTCAGTTTGTTTCATCATTTTCAATTTGTGTAATCCCTAACAGTAACATAATGTTCCACGTGCTCATATTTGTTTTCAATAACTGCCCTATAACTCTATTACAGGCTATTCATTATGGAATTCGTGATAATTAGGGTTAGGGTTACCATTTCTAATTTCCTTTTATTGCAGGATGACAAAATTTGGTATGCAACATCAATGTGTAACGAAAAACATGGGATTGGAGTCTGATTGTGGATTACTCATTGTTAAACTCAATAGCGCCCCCTAGGAATTCTTTTTTTTGACATTTTTGGCACCATCTGCTGGCAACATGCAACAATCTGGAAATCTAAAATTTGGCATAGAACATCTTTGTGTCTCCCAGAATAAGTAAATTAAGTCAAATTACAGATTTCCTAGCCACAGACTCTGTAGCGCCCCCTACAATTTCATGCACTTTCTCTCTTTTTGACAACTTTGGCCCCACCCCCTTGGAATTCAAAAGTACATACAGACTTCATATTGGATATGTCACTTATATAGGTCACACTGAACATGTGAGTGAAGTCAAAATGCAGCCAACACATTTGCAGACTCAATAGCGCCCCCTAGAAATTCTATTTTTTGTCAGTTTTTCCTCATTTTTGACCCAGTCTACAGCCAACACATAAAAAGGTAGAAGCCTGCAATTTGGTATGTTAGATCTATGTGTCACACAGAATAGGAAAAATAAGTTAAATTACAACTTCCATGTTCACTGGCTCTATAGCGCCCCCTAGAAATTCCACATTTTTGATTTTTGGCCCCGCCTCCCAGTCACATACAAGCAGGTAGAGGGCCAATATTTTACAGATATGTTTGTCACTATAGCCTCTATCAAAATATGTGCCATATGTTGACATTCCATGAAAAAAAGGTGTTACGCCTACCAAGCTGTAAATGGCTCCTTCGCTTCTTTTAATGGTACCTTTTTAGGATGGCTGTGGGCTAAGCATCGACAGAGCATGAAAATTTGGTGTAATATTTTTTTTTTTGCAGATCATGTATTTCTGCATCAAGACAAGTCAAAATAAGAATGTTTTGATGTTTTTTGACCAATTTATTGACTTTTAAGCATTAAAAGTCACAACCGTTGGATGCCAAAATTACACATGGCAAGCATTTCCCTTTCCCCACAGTGGCTACTATTAGTCAAATGCCTGAAAAATGGTTAATATAATTTCAGCACATATCCATTTGTCAATTCAAGTACATATTGGGATGTGTAAGTGGGTAATAAATGATTTATTAACTTAAAATTACCAACCGTCATAGCCGTTTCCTACCAAAATTATGCATTTCCAAGCATCCCAGTTTGCCCCACAGTGGCTACATTGACTCAAATACCTGAAAATTGGTTTATTTCACCACAGCACACATGGCTTTGTCAATCCAAGCACATATGGGGATGTTTAAGTGGGTTTTCAATCATTTATTTACTTATAAGTATCAAAAGTCTTAGTCGCTTGCTGGCACAATTATGTATTTCCAAGCAATTCAGGATGCCCCACGCATGGCTATTGAATCAAGCGTCTAAATCTTGGATTATTTCCTATCAACTTGCCAATTCAAGTGCATATGTGGATGTTAAAGAGAGTTTTAAGGATGTATGGACATAAAAGTAGGCTACCAAAAGTCATAGCTTGCTGCCAAAATAAGCATATACGTTCCCCCCAGTGGCTACATTGAGTCAAATCATGCTGGATTATTTCTGCAAGGCGTATGTTCACCTATCAATTAAACTAAAATGTGGATATTCAAGTGGGTTTTGAATTAGGCTATGTAAGTTATGTGTGTAGGCAAAACATACCTATTTTTACAGAAAAAAAAACGAACTGGCAGCATATCCAAAACGGTCTCAGATTTGACATTGCAAAACTGTTTTTTATTTTTATTTTAGAATGGCACACATCTGGCCTATAAGCACAACTCAAAATACATATTTACAAGTGGGTTTTGAAGGATCCAAGCCAGGAGTATTAAGACAAAATGCCAAAATCAAAATCTGAAATAAAGTTAGGCCAAACTAAATATTTGTTTTGTGTGTAATATTGTTTTGTGTGTAATATTTTTAGTATTATTTCCAGAGTAATACTAATACTACTGCTGCCCATTAACAGATGTTAGGAGACCTTTTTAATGAATACTTACCACCGTCATGAAATTCAAAGTAGGCTATTTGTTATGACCGCCATTTTGAATGTCCAGAAATAGAATTTTTAGCTGCAAAACTTACTGTACTTTGGTCATACTATTAGATATCACTTTAGGCCTATTATTTAGTAATTAATCATGAAAAGATCTAATTTGGCAATGGGCAGCACTGTTTCAATGAGCAGCATAGTTGCAATACTCTGGCCAACATCCTACACAGCGCACCTTTAAGTAGACCTAATATGTAACGAATTGGTCATTGCCATTCTGGTAACAGCTAATTTAGGTCTACAGGGGTAGTGTTTTAAAATGTTACATACACTCTTCTCCATCATCATGCATGGTACAGTAGTTCATATTGTGTTACATATGAATGAGCTGTTTCATTGGCCTGGGCCCACTCATATTCCTCTGACAACCAAATTTCATGTTCAAGTCTTGTTACAACATACATTAATGGTGTATGTGGGCCAACTGTGTAATACACATTTGAAATGATCCCATGGGCTGCATGAAATTAAGATTTTGCCCCCAGTGTTATGTACAATAAAACTGTAAACAATACGCTACACACAGAGCTGTCAAAGTCTAGCCATACCAGACGTTTATTTCACTGAACTCGCATCCCAGCATGCCCTGCACAAATGTTATTATGTCGTCTTCAAGTAGCATCAGGAAATATGAAATATCAGCACAGGCAACAGAGCAGACATAACATTTCCCCCCTCCCCAGGGCTCCCCAGGGAGACCCAGGAACATCATTCATATTGTCAGAGTACATAGTCCCTGAGATGGCCTGGATGGGCCCTTGTACGGGCCGGTCGCCTCCAGGTCTGTTGCAGTAGGCGGCGGCACCTTGCGAACACGGCGGAAAATGGCGGGACCCAGCTGCTCAGTCACTTGCAGTGGGGCAGAACAGAATGACTTGAGCTTGTGGCCCCGGGTAGGCCTGCGGATCCTCAATCAGTCCAGTGGAGCAAGTGTGGGGCTTTTAACCCTGTGGGAGCGGTCAAAGCACTGTTTCACTCTGCGTTGATGAGTGGCGACCCAGCTGCTCCAGTGTCTGGTGTCGCGCACCATGCGGGGCAGATGGTAGTGGGCCAACAGGGAACTGCAGACGATCCAAAGGTAAAGGCAGTTCGGTCTAAGTTTAATGTGAAGACTAGCAAAAAACACATTCTATTAATTTAACATATACTCAACTCCAAGCTCAAACCTGATAAAGGCATATAGTATATTGACAATTCAGAATTCAAAACAAGGACCAACCAGATGTGTCAATTACGTAAACTTTGACAAAGTTTTGTATAAAAATCACCTGTCACATCGACTTGACTGGTCCCTTGAAGAAGAAATATTACAGACTGTACACAATTCAGAATCGTTGGCAGGCATCATTAATGTATCACAGCTATTCAAAACACCTGAAATAAAATATGACTTATAGTGGATCGTGTAGAATTATACTGTGAGTCTGCATACAGCCTCTGGTCATGCCATGACCAAGTGAAGACGTATGGCAGTTCTTCAGTCACTTGGTCATAATTCGGCATCCTGGGATGGGAGAGAGGAGGGACGATTCGGCATGACAGTCTGGTAGATGAAGATGTTGGCGAGTCTGGAGTTGCGGAAGCAGATACTCCTGTACCTCTACCCGGAGGGCAGCAGGCTGAACAGCTTGTATGCGTTGTGGTATCACTGCCAATAATCAGTCCTTCATAGGTGAAGCAGGTGGTAAATGTCTTGCTTGAGGGGAGTGGGGTCCCAGAAGCCTTGTTGTAGTCTGTGCAGCTTCCACCCCACATAGTGATGATGAATCTACGGAATTCGGTGACACACTGGAAACAACATAAAAAACAGGAGATATATATTTTAAACAAATATATACATTTTTTTTTAAAGCAGGAGATATATACACAGAAACATATACATAACAATCTCAAATTAAATACAGATTCAGACATTATAATGGCTTTCCACTTGTTGCTGCATTTGGGGAAATGATACATTTTTTTAGTGTACTCATCCCTCTCAACTTTCAAGCAGTTTGTGGAGACTCATCTCGTCTGAGAGAGCTCCCCTACATAACAAAGCATTCATTCCTAATCTGTAATTCATAACCCTATGCACTTACTTTATCCTGCTTACACACGATCAGTAGGTCTTCAGTTTTACAATGGTTTACTTGTATACAGCTGTCCTCTGTGTTCACCCCACACTCTGATCCACATGGATACACATTTGGATAAAGTGTCTGCTAAATGCATTGTAATGTAATATAATGTGATAAAATCACAACACCAAAACAACAACTAAACTGTACTTAAGTTAACCTTCCTCTACTTGGTGGGTTAAAAGATGTCAAGTAGACATATTCTTTTCAGCTTTACAATGTAGAGGGGTGATATTTGTGTGGAGATCTACAAACACAACTGGGAGGTTAGCATGGTCCATTCTGCAGGAGCAGCACTGAGCAATGTGTGCGGTGTGGGGGAGATAATATGTTTAGGTTGAGAAATATGGTTAACTACTTCTACTGTGATCCACCTTCATAGTACACGGACGTAAGACACTTTACCACTGACAGATATTTGGTTGTCTATTGACCCCAAGTGATGGCCTTCAAAAACATCACAGGCAGGATAATGGAGCGCAACTTGAAAAGAATATGCTTTTTCGACAGATAAAGTAAAACATACCTGCAACCAAACTGGCAGCGTGTTCACTCATCATCTCCTTAGCACATACCCATTAGAATCTGTGAAAAGTGTAACATGCAATGAAATTAGAGTTGTCTGCCTGTATTGTGAAACTCGAACATTCTAATGACTAATCTTGCGGAGCGAGTAATTAGTGGTGAGTGTGTGTGGAGTCAAGTCAGTTATATTGTCATTTTCTTCATATGCACAGGTTATACAAGTAAAATGAAATTCTCACTCTATGCCATGTCAGGACATAGTCTGTAAATGTCAGTTCTGTGTATGTCTGACATTAGTGCAAGACAGGACACGTAACACTAGTAACAATAAAGTAATTAATTAATAAATAATTACAACAAGCAGCGTTGGTGCATTGTATGTTACAGAGGCCAGCAGTTCTTGGTAGTGGAGGTCTGAGGTAGTGCAGGTAAGGTGCAGGTAAGGTGCAGTCACATGGTGCGGTTCCATAGGAGCTGTCTGTGTGTGTGTATGCGTGTGCGTGTGTGTGTCCTTTCCACGAGGGACAGGATCAACAAGCCGGTATGTACAGTATGATGTCAAACGCAAACAGGTCATTTGAGTAATCTGGGTCTTCACTTTTTCCCTTGGATGCTCATCAGTGTAGGGCCTCTAAAACTTGGTCGAAGTAGACAAATACTGAGGCACTCAAGGTAACATTTTTTTCTTTTATTATTTGGCTACAATGCCTACGTGTTTCGATCCTTATGTCCCTTCCTCAGGGCATATGTAAAAATTGTAACCTTTAGGAGTTTAGTGCCTCAGCATTTTTCTACCTATGTATGATGTGTTGTATGTTGTTGCAGGGTCCAGACAGTTATTGTTGGGTAGTGTATGAATGGGATAGTGGGGTAGTGTGTTTAGAGAATGCCAAAAATCTGCACATAAGCAGTGTAGTCAGTAGATCCACATCACAAGATGAGATTCTGGGGGGTGAAATGGGATGAATTTGATGTGCAAAATAGAAAGACCACAGCTGACCGACCAGTATGACAAAATGTTCAGTTTGTGTATGCTTACCTGCAAATTAGTCTCTGGAAGTAGGAGGGGGAGGGCTGGATTATCTGACGGAGGCTGGACAGGATGAATTCCATGGGAATGGTTGAAGAGGGCAGTCGGGGTGCCCGGAGTGTCATCACTACCCCTCGCTGCAGCTCCTGGATCAGCTGGGTTGTTGGCACTGCCTGGGCTGAGGAGCTGGATTTCTGTTTTTGCCATGATTGGTAGACCCTTTGAATAACTCGTTACCAGCATGATCTATGTAGGTGGGAACAAGCAAAATCCACAAAGATGGTGTGTATACAGCAGGGGTGAAAGTAGTTTTCATGTCTTACAGGTGCTATACCCCACCCATCCCCACCCTCAACCAAACAAAATAAACATGAGCACTACAGATCTATAACTGACTCTTTCAGGTGTCTTCATAGGACACTTGTCTCAAATGGCAGTGTATGTGTTTTTCCACACCTTGCTTTTTCAGATGAGGGTTTTTGTCCAGCATTAACTCTGTTCTCTTACCAGCTATGTGCTGCTGCTGTAAATGTTATACCAGTCATACACACCTGTGCGCAACGGTACACTTTCAGATGCCTAGGAGCGATGCGATGGAGATGCCTAGGGAAATGCAGACATAACATATGATGACCATATGATCACAAGACTACTACTACTACTACTGTAACAAAACAACAACAAAAAACACAAATAACAGTACTAAAAACATTATGGTAAGCTTATTTAGTCACACAGCATCTCATTCATATGCAGTTAAAAAAACATGAAAAAATAAATAAAACAGCCCCACCCAATGAAGTTCGATATAGAGTTGGGGGAATTAGAATATGTAATGGAAATGGGCCATTTTATACAGAGAAGCATTTGAAACAAGGTAGACACAGTTTTGGCTGCAATGCTAGGTTGGGTGCCATGGTCAATAGGACTTTCTTTTTTTTTTTAATTACTATGACATTATACTTTAGCTGACGCTTTAGTCCAAAGCACAGAGTATTGGTTACAGTCCCTGGAGCAGTGTGGGGTTAGGTTACGTGCCTTGCTCAAGGGCACCTCAGCCATGGAGCAAGATAGGGAGTGGAAAAGTGGGATTCTAACCTGCAACCCTCTGATCTGACGCCTGCCTCCTGCTCTAGGCTGCCTACTTCATGTATAGATGCAAATGTAAGTTCAAACACATTTTACCTGCATGTACAGAAAGAATGGAATTTGAACTTGAAACACCTAACCAAACCTGTAGCCTACACACACAAAATGACTGCCCATGTAGCCTACCTGGGACAGAAGCACCAGCTCAGTAGGTTAATGACAGAACCAGTCCGAAGCAGGTACAAAATATCCTGTCACCTGAAAGTTGGGGGGGGGGGGGGGAGAGAGAGAGAGAGAGAGAGAGAAGAGAGAGAGAGAGAGAGAGAGAGAGAGAGAGAGAGAGAGAGAGAGAGAGAGAGAGATTAGTGAACCTGTCAAGCAAGTGCTCTGCTCAGAATGAGATTTCAGAGTACATATCGCGCTATTTACTCTCTTTAGCAGAACTTTGGCGCATCTGACGTCGTTTTCAAAGTTCTGCTTGCTTGATGAGGCCGAGATACCGCTTGTAAAACCAAACAGTATATAATTATGGACAGAATAATTTGCCACGCGAGCAATAATGGGTAGGCTAGGCTAGGCTAGGCTACACAGTAGAAGCAGCTGGCTGGTAAAACCAACTGTGACAGTCAGAAAAGTTTGGCGACTAAACCAATGATGTGACCTGGAAGATGCATTCAAATATAGCAGTTAATGCACATTCACCTTATCAATTAAATTAACTTACCTCCAGTCCAATACGGTCCAGCTAAACCCAGTACATGGGAATGCAGTCCGTAAAATCCACAATCCAGAGAGTGGTCGCAATAAAATGACATCATTGGTGTAGTAGCAGAGGGAAGGGGTCTGGGGATTTATGAATGAAATATTTGAAACTATTCAAAACGTTGTAGGCCTAGAGGTTGTTGTGCGCAAATCACGCTCTGGACAAATTTATGTCAATGTTTAAAGGGTTCGTTTTAATTCAATCAAACAGAAAAAGACTTGCTAAAATCAAAACTTGACTTTAACAGCCCAAAAGAGCTCAGTATTAGTTTGTGGGGACTTAACAGCATATTTATAATGAGTCGTTACGTTAAGCAACGTGAATATCGTTTTGTTTTTGTTATAAATAGGCTAACAATAAAGCCTCCTGGCCTTAAAAGATAGTGCTGGCTACTGCGCATGTGTGACATAAAAGAGAATGCGTCGTTATATCGACGCAATTTTGGTTTTGGTTTGCGTGATAAATGAGACGCAATTCATTCGAGATCACGTTGCTCTATCAACCCTCTCTGGCACCAATAGGCCCTTTTTTTTAAAGAGAAGTTTTATTTCTAGGAAGACGTAATGATGACATCTTGTGGTCATTTGGGGATAGTACATTTCAAACACAAAATATGCATTCCAATATGTGGACTTGCGTCCTCCACTTGTGCTTGTGTGGCCTCGTACCAGGAAGTAATATGTCATGATGACATCACTGACAACAGCATTGTATTTCAATATCTCGCAAAAGCTCAATTGTTAAACCATTTTCTCATTTGCAAAGTGTATGGTTAATGAAGAATAGTCCCCCAAAAATGGTTGTGCCTATAGGCTGTGACAGCGGGGAAACTTAATGGATTTCTCCACGGAGGCGGAGCGTCAGCAAAACGTGAGGCCACAAGCACAAGTGCAGGCAGGGAGTCTGCATATTGGAATGCACGCCATGTGCCACAAGTTCAAGGAGCATTGTGAGTACCTGTAATATTAAAAATGTAGGTCTGATTTTCCCATACAATGAATGCCATTTTGCAATGGTGTGGTTTTTTTGTAATTCCATTTTTGTTAAATATCGTCTCTCTGATATTTATGTATTAGAATTGATTTAAGGGGAATTAGATAGGGAAAATGCATTTGTGTGAGAAGAAGGCAAGTGTTAAGTTAACCATCATCCAATTATTTTTTTGTCATTTCATGCTCTCAGTTTCTCGGCTTCTCTGCTAGGCCTAGTCTTTCCTAGGTGCGCTGTAGGATGGTGGCCAGATGCATGCTGCTCCTGCCAAATGTGATATTTTCATGGATATTTACTAAATAATGAAGTAGAGTATGACCAAAGTAGCATAGACTACAGTAATTTACCATTTAAGTAAGTTTAAGTAGTCCTATAATTTTTGGCAGTCAATGGAGAAGATTCCCCGGCCCTTTTCATAAACGAGGTTTTCCTATTCATAGAATAGGGCATTTAGATTTTAATAGAGGTAGTAAGTAGGCCTATTCCTGAAAAAGGTTACATTTGTCAATGGGCAGCATGAATTCTGGAAATAAACCATACAAATGTTACACAATGTACCTTTAAACATATATTTTGAGGAAACTAAGAAACAGGGCCCACTGGCTGGGTCCACATTTGTCTTGAAGGATTTAATTGTGCTAGAATGTTTATCACGTGGCCTGGTATGAGGACAAAGTCCTGTTTGACGAGCATTAAAATCTAGAACTAGGCTACTCTGGTCCTTTGCACTTGGCATTGGACACATTTTTTTTCTTGGTAGAAGTAAAAATAACCAACTGTTGCTTTAAGGTTTCGGCCTAAAGAATCACGTGTGAAAGTTTCTAAAGAAAAAAAAGTTTGACAAGTCCAGTGAAAGCAGGTGAAGAAGACCACCCCCAGAAGTGACCGCAGCAGGGACAGCAGAAGTAGGACTTGACGTTATTGCCGTTGTTAAGTTTAATCGACGACGGCAAAATGGAAGGGATCACGCAGGTGAGAGTAAAAGTATTCTGAAACAGCGATCGAGCGTAATCAAAGTCGGTCTGTGCAATGCATGGACACTGCTACAACTTCTATTGCTGATGCTACGCGGCGCTAGCGTCACTCCATACTGCTCAAAAGATTTGAGTACTTTACACGGAGCTGTAGAGACATACTGTAGACAAAAGTGTGTGTTTGCCATTGATTCAACTACGTTAACTGGTCATATTCCTTTATTTTGACTAAACACAGAAAATTATGACGGCTTTCAGTCTGGATCTTGGACCTTTAAAGGAACCTCTGGGTATGATGCGTGTTCTAGAGACGGTGAGTTTGTGTTTTTTTTTTTACAACTCAGTTGCGTGTAGGCTAGTTCTAGACATTAATGAATCTTTTTACACTTTCTAATGGTAACGTATAGACTACTTAGGACATGTAAAGCTTTGCAACTTTCATAAGGGTTGGTTTACGTTGGCATCGGGGAAATTTCCGCATCTAACTTACTTGACAGATGGGTGTGAGTGAGTTAGCAAGCTACCAACGAAGACTATTTTGCGACTTGAAAACTTAAACCTGCACAAACTAATGGTCACCCTCCTCTTATGACTTAATCAACACAATTTTTGCTATAACGCATTCCTTCAAACTTTTCTTGATGGACATATTTCTTACATAATGAAGTGGGCGTTCTTCAGGCTGTTCTGTCAAGGCCCTAATTGTAATGCTTTTCTGCTCTATGCACGAATAAACAACTCTTGTTTTACCATAGGGCCTTATTGTTATCTACCAAATAAATTGCCCTACAGCAAATAACATGTACTGTAGACATCACACGCATAAAGCTATTGCTAAACTCTTCAGCACTGGGCGTTATCAAATCCACAGACTTCCTCAGCTACTGTATGGCAGTAAAGGCTTGTTGTAGGCCCAAAAGCAAAGAAATGTGGGGCAGCTGTCTGGTGACCATGAGAAGTAGCCTAGTGTCACTGGCAATCATCTGCCATTTTTGCACCATTAAAAGTTTGAATAAATCACTTTTGACTGAAACACTTGACAGGGGCACGCCAGCAGGCCTGAAAAGGTTGGCTGTCTCATGATGACTGTCACATATCAATTGTGGTTCACAGACAAACCATTTGGACTCAGCATAGTGTCAGTGATTTCAGCTCTTCTCAAAAAGCTCAGCCTGTGTCTATTTCACTTTTATCTCCCCTGAAATGGACAAGTGGAAAAGTCTAGCTTCGTCAGCAGAAAATAATCTCTACTTCCTGACAGGAAGAAAGCTGTTAAAGTGAAGTAACTAGCTGTGGTGTGCACTTGCCTCCCTCCGCCAAAAAAAAAATTCACACGTGTTACTACAGACTGCCAACTGTTTATTCAATGTATGAATCAATGTATGATTTGTCTGCAATATTTCTCAGAATGGTATTAAGCTTTACAGCCCTTGCTGTTTATGTCAATGGCTGTGCTTCATTGGGTATAATATAATATTTACTTATTGGGATGTGCCCGCAGATCTTCTCCATATTTGCATTTGCAACGACATGCGGCTACTCTGGAGAGACCAGCTTCATTGTGCAGTGTGCAGGAGAAGCCGCACCACATGAGGTGAAGGCTGAATTTGAATACCCTTTCAGGTAAATTGCACCTCAACCACATTCAATTGTATGGGTCATTTACTTTTATTTTTTTATTAGTATTTAACTGTCAAGTGGTGCAACCACAGCTGATGACACTATTTATATTAGTTCAACAAAGACGCTTTTGCACACCTCTGTAGTTGGGCAGCCGCATAGGATGTTATCCCAGTGGGGTTGTCATTCAAGTGTAAAGAAATCCTGCACACTGTCCATTCAAGCAACAAACTTTAATACAACGTTTCGGTCATCCAACCTTCTTCAGGTAAAACCTGAAGTGTTGCAGGATTTCTTAACACTATTTATATTAGTGAAATGAAATGATTAATAGTCAGTTATTGATCTATAAGTGAGAATTGGCTGTAGAGGCACCACCTGGATATCTGCTCCTAAAAATGTCAGTGAGGGCTGTAATATTAGTATTTTAACCCATTTTAGCCTAAGCCCTTTTTGGGAGAGGGTACCCTCTGCTTATTAAATCTTAAATATCTCAGCCTCCGAAAGAAAAACATGAAATGAGTTGAATTTAAAACCTAGGACCCTCATTTTGCATTAGAATGTGTTCATTCACCTGTAACATACACACATTTTTAATAAAACCCCTCAAATCTCAAGAGCCTGAATGTGGCGTATATGTGTTCCCAGGCTAAAATGGGTGAAATGAAATGGTGACGACAGTATTCGATACGTGCAAGAGATATGTTAACTCAAATTCCAGTTTGAGAACGCTGCGGAAAATTGTATGTAACATGGTCCTTCACTTTTGTCAACCTCCTAGGCTGATGACCCATTCATATATTTACCCAACGTGCAACACCAACGCCACGACACCTGCAACAATTACGGGCTACCTGACTGGGAACTACTCCTCCTCGGCCGAGTTCTTCGTCTGCATCGGCGTCTTTGCCTTCCTGTACAGCGTGGCCACCCTGGTCATCTACCTCGGCTACCAGCAGCTCTACAGGGAGACCAGCCGAGGCCCCACCATAGTAAGCCTCAATCCAATGCCTCATGGGTAGTAGTACCATGGGCAGCCGTGGGCAGCCGTGGGCAGCCGTGGGCAGCCGTGGGCAGCCGTGGGCAGCCGTGGGCAGCCGTGGCCTAGTGGTTAGAGTTGGTCTTTCAATCTAGGGGTTGCCGGTTCAAATCCCCCCTGACCTCTCCCTACATCCCCATCCATGGCTGAAGTGCCCTTGAGCAAGGCACCTAACCCCACATTGCTCCAGGGACTGTAACCAATACCCTGAAAAATAATAGTTGTAATTCGCTTTGAATAAATGAAAGCGTCAGCTAAGTGCAATGTAATGTAATACAGTAGAGATACTTACTTGATCTAGATAGAAGTAAATGTAGGTGTCAAACAGCGTATGCAACACATACAGTAGAGTGCACAAATGCAAATGTCACACACTGACTCCCATGCCCACTCCAAATAATGCCTCATGCATTGGTGTAAAGATTTTAGGTGTGGATTGTGGGGATAGATCCATAAAACTTATGACATAACCTTAGCTTGTCCCCACAGCTTTTTTCACAAACGTAATGCAAAAATAGCATACCAGGACAAGTTGGACACATTAATGTCCCCAACACTTTCCAAGGCAAAGCTGCACCTTTAGAGTGTAGTGGAAAGTGCGCACATCCAGCAAAAAAGCATCAGCAGGTGCCAGATCAAAAAACTGTCACATGTAGGAGCGGGAAAGGATCTGCACACTGCTTGCAGTGCACAAAGCTGCACCTTTGGCCTCATGGGCAATAGTAAAGTAGTAGGAAAGTGTACAGGAGAGATGCAGTACTTACTTGATCTGGAAGGAAATGGTGTCAATATACAACATGCATAGCGCACAAATGAAAATGTCACACACTGACTCCCATGCCCACCCCAATGCCTCCTTGGTCGCAGGAAAGTAGAGTAGTGGGAATAATAATAATAATAATACATTTTATTTTGAGCGCCTTTCAAGATACCCAAGGACACTTTACAGAACAAATACATAACAGTAGAGAAAGTATAACAAAGCTTCAGTGAATTAACAGTAGGAGAGTAATTAAAATGCAAAAATAAAATAGAAATAAAAGTAACTTACAATAAAAATAAATGTTTTTAAAATAAGAAAAAATAAGTAGAATGCATTAGAAAATAAAATAAAAATGAGGGGGGAAAATAATATGTAAAGTAAACAAGTCCGACAGGCGGACAACAGATGCGTCCGTCTATGCCCGTTCTGAACCTTTTTTCCCAAACGCCCCCTTGGCCTCCTCATAACCTGTCAAGGCAAGTTACTAAAAAACTGTAATGCATTGCTGATTACATGTTACTGTCTTTTCAAAACAATCCCTTACACTATATTCAGCAATTTGGGGACCTAAGGCGAATTTAGCTAGGGGGGCCATCGGCCCATCCCAAATCACTTTAAAAAAAATAAACATAAAATCTCTATTTGTTTTTTTTAATCATGATTTTTCATTTAAAAAATAATAATTACAAACATAAAAAACGGGCAATGTTGGATTACAACCCTTTCTGGACATATTTCAATGAATAGGCTATTTGCAATTTTGCATGCAAACATTAAATAAATTAAAATGTGAATTTTCTGTAATCCTCTTTTCACTTTAATATGAGAGCAGTGATGCCCCCCCCCCCCTCACAAGTGTTAGGCTATTTCATGTGTGCATGCTTGCTGTCACCTATTTGCCTATTTGAAGTGACGTTGATGTTGGATTTCATGGAATACTTTTAAATGCCGCTTTGGGAAGTAGACAGAGTAGGCGACAGGTGCACTCTCTTTCTGTCAGAACAGCGGTTTGCAGGCGTTTGCGTTTTCACGTGGATATTGTCTTCGTGGACCGTTATAGACACACCGCAAGTTCCAAAAACTAATCAATGAGACATTTACTGCATAAACTGAAAAGAGCGCTCTCTGTCAAGCGGTCGTCCCCGAACAAACCATTTAAAAGACGCGCGTGCGTAAGATCAACAGAAACACAGCCTTCACTCTCCCTGTGCTAGCGTGTCTGTGAAATTTAATTTAAGTATCGAAGTAATCTCCTCCACGCTCAATGCGCGAGTTGCTTTCTTGCCTGCATTCTCACAGCATTGTCAAAAAATGCAGGGGATTGCCGGTGTTCGGGCTGTTGTTTTCTTCTAAGGCTGTTGTTTCTTTTGAGTGGTGACGCTGTGTAGTCTAACAACACTGAACATAGCAAACGCTATCTGCAAATGTCTCGTGCCTTCCTATTTTTTGTGCTCCGCTTGGTGTTATTGACCATGAAGAGTTTGTTGAGTGTGGTGCTTGATACTGTAGTTATCCTCCTTATCTGACGACGTCTTTGTGTGAATGTTTAGGAACTCGGATAGCACACATGGCACACATGGATGGAATATGCATACAGACTTCTGTGCTTCTGCAGTTGTGTCAGAGAATGCAATCAATCAGTTGCGTATCCGGTTTGCTAACCACTATGATAGACGTTTTGGTTTGCACGCATGAGCTCCAGGGCAAAACTGAGCTCTGCCACTCCACTGAGCGACTGCCACCTTGTGGACACAAGAGGGAATCACAATTCAGAAACGCGCATGAGCTCCAGGCCAAAACTGAGCTCTGCCACTCCACTGAGCGACTGCCACCTTGTGGACACGAGAGGGAATCACAATTCAGAAACGCATCACGGGCGGACGGACGGACGGACGGACACCAAAGCCTCTTATAGAGATGCGTGGGACGCATCTAAAAATTGACTGATAATTAAAATAAGTGGAAGTGCCTGTCAGTGAAGTTAAAAAGCAGAAGAGAAAAGGTGTGTCTTTAGCTTAGATTGGAAAGTAGATAGTGTAGAGCATTGACGAACTGACAGTGGAAGAGAATTCCAAAGTTTGGGGCCAACAACACTAAATGCCCTGTCGCCCATGGTGCGCAGGTGTGTGGAGGGAACTGTAAGGAGGAGTGAGTCAGTGGATCGTAGTGTGCGGGTGGGATTGTATGGGGTGAGGAGACTTGTGATGTAGGAGGGTGCAAGGTTGTGCTGGGCCTTGTATACGAGGAGGAGAATTTTGAAATGGATACGTGAATGGATAGGAAGCCAGTGTAATGTACAGTTGAGGACGATATTATTAGCCCCCCTCCTGAAATTAGACATATCTCTTCATTGATCATTGAGAATGATCATTATTAATAAATGCATGTTATTCTGGAAACGAATACACCATGGAGATAATATCCAATAAGTTAAATTTGGACTTTTCCATTTTCACAATGGGTTTAAACAAAAAAAGTGTAAAAATGGCAAGGACAAAATTATTAGCCCCCTTATCATTTATAGTCAATACAGTGCCATTTATGGACAAAAATTGACACCAGGCACTTTGATTAGTTGTTAACTATGTTGGCACATGTCCTACCAGGGATTTTGGCCCATTTTTTTCATTGCAAATAGTTAAGCTGGTCCAAATTGCATGGATGTTGAGGATGGACATTCATTTTCAGCACTCTTCAAATACTATCTAAAGGATTGAGGTCTGAACCACTCCATGACCATGGTTTTAGTATCCCTGAAGAACATTTGAACTATTTTGGATGCAAGTTTTGGGTTATTATCTTATTGAAAGATCCAGTGAAGATCTTAACTCCCTCTATGAGCATATTTTTGCAAGGTCACTTTCCACATTCGATCATAATTTTCAGTTTTTATGGTACCGTACACCTAAACAAGGTTGCCTGAGGCTGAGGCTGCCACAGAATGATGCATCCACCACCATGTTTAATTGTGGAAACCATCTTATAACGATTCAAGGTCTATCCCTTTCTTCACCTGACAGAAGCAGAATTCATGCATCAAAGCAGGTGCAATTGAATATCATCAGATGAAAGCAGAGACGTTCAAAACTCATTTTTGACTTTCAAATGTTCACAGGCAAAGCTCAATAACACTCTGATATGCACTGCGTTTAGTGGTTCTTCTGTGATGATGGCCCCAAAGCCCAATATGATGACAAGCCCTAACAACTGTCTTTCTTGGTGGGGGGGGGGGGGGGGGGGGGGGGGGGGGGGGGTGAGGCCCCAGGTGAGGCCCCAGGTGAGGCCCCAGGTGAGGCCCCAGGTGAGGCCCCAGGTGAGGCCCCAGGTGAGGCCAGGTCAATAACAATCATCTAGGCAGGTGTCCAATGCTTCTTTGGTCTAACGAGGCTAAGCAGTTTCCACAGTTACACATAGTGGAAGGGCATCAAATGTAGTCTGTTATTCAGCCTCAGACACAGGGAGTCTGGGTCTGAATCTGGATTGCTGGGTCTTCCAACAACATTGTAACCCAAAGCATACATTCAGATTAGTTCAGAGGTTCTTCAAGGACACTAAAACCATGATATTGGAATCACCCGCTCATAGTCCAGTCCTCAATCCCTCTGAGAGTCTGTGGTTAATGTCTATGCTCAGCATCCATGCGATTTGGACCAGCTAGAACACTTTGCAGTGAAGAAATGGGCCAAAATCCCTAGTGGGGCATGTGCCAACCTAGGCAGCAACTTATCAGAGCCTGTTGTCAGTTTTGGTTCATAAATGGCGCCATATTGACTATTAATGATCAGGGGGCTAATCATTTTGTCCTTGTCATTTTTGCCCTTTTTTGTTTAAACTCATCGTAACAATAGAAAAATCCAAATTCAACTCATTGAACATTATCTCCATCAGTGTATTTGTTTCCAGAATAACAGAAACGGTGAATAATGGTCATTCTTACTGAGAAATCAAGAGAAATGTCTAATTTCAGGAGGGCGGCTAATAATATCGTCCTCAACTGTACTTCACTGTTCTTGAAGGACTAATGAAGGGTGGCACACAGGGTACACATTACAATACACTCAGCACACGTGACATTGCATCACATAAGTCACATGTCACACATTGATAAACATATGCATATGTAAACTCACATTAACTGTCAAGGTAGGTAAGGAGGAGAGAAAAAAAAGCAGCTCCTCCGTTCTGAGCAAGGAGGAGCCAAATACACCACATAAAACAGATCAGCTTGATTCTCTTTGTACAGGTTTTGTTTTATTTCTTCAGTGATTCCCAACCAGGGGTTTGGGTATCGCTAGGGCTACAAGGAAAAATGTAATTAAAACAAATGTACTGTATGGAGTATAGTCATATTGGGATGGAGGATCTTGACTTCCGGCGGCGGCGCACGTAGGTTGCAGCAGCCCCTTGCTTTCCCAACTTTCAGTGTTTATTTGTGTTAAAATGTGTCTTTCGGAATGTCTATCGTCGGAAAATGTGACGGAACGCACGTACAGTCGGCAACAGCTGTTGCAGATAAGAATGGACAACTTAAGCAATGTATTGGATGTACCAATGAAGACCCTGGAAGAACTAGGAATTCTCCGGCGGCATAGGACTACATCGGACCCGTCTGCCTCGCTATGCCGACGCCGAAGAATTAGGAAAAGGGGCAAACGAGGTGGCGTCGAGACACGGCTTGCAGCCAACCCAACTCGTCCAGCAATACCATCAATTCTCTTGGCAAACGTCAGATCTCTGGACAATAAGATGGATGACATACGGCTACTAAGATCAGCGAACAAAACCGTGAGGAACTGCTGCGTTACGGTGTTCACCGAATCATGGCTGAACGACGGCATACCCGATTCGGCTTTACATCTGGAACAACTAACGTGCCACCGAGCGGACAGAGCCCTTGCAGAGAAAAAACGAGGAGGAGGAATATGTGTCTACACACATGATGCTTGGTGCAATAATGCTACGGTAGTACAGAGGCACTGCTCTCCACGAGTGGAGTTCATGATTATCAAGTGCCGACCCTTCTATCTACCCAGAGAAATCTCCGCTATCCTATTAGTCGCCGTCTACCTCCCACCCAGCAACAACAATGGCGTCAAAAGCGAGGCACTGAACGAGCTGCATCGGGGCATCAGTGAACAACAAGATGCACACCCAGATGCCTTCACAGTGGTACTAGGAGATTTCAACCACGGAAATCTCAAAACAGTACTCCCAAAATTTCATCAACATGTCAACTTCCCAACAAGAGGACAAAACACCCTGGACCTCGTTTACACAAATCAGAAGAGAGCATACAAGGCAAAGCCCATCCCCCACATTGGATCATCAGACCACACGACAATTCTGCTACTGCCAGCTTACAGACAAAAGGCAAAACTCACCAAACCAGTTCAGAAGGAGGTGAGAAAATGGCCTGAGGGAGCCATCTCACGACTTCAGGACTGCTTTGAAACCACAGACTGGGACATTTTCAAAACAACTGCCACCCACAGCAATCACATTGACATTGAGGAGTACACAGACACCGTGACCTCCTACATCACAAAATGCATCGATGATGTTACAGAAATAAAACACATCACTACCAGGGCCAACCAGAAGCCATGGTTCACAGGAGACGTTCACCGACTGCTGAGGGCCAGAGACAAAGCCTTCAGAGCAGGAGACGTAGCTGGCCTAAAGACAGCAAGGGCTAACCTGTCCCAGGGCATCAGGAAAGCAAAAAAGGAATACTCAGACAAAATAACAACACACTTCAAAGACAGCAGAGATGCACAGAGCCTGTGGCAGGGCATACAGGCCATCACGGACTATAAGCCTGCACCACGAAGCTGTGACAACAACACCTCTCTGCTAAACGACCTGAACAGTTCCTTTGCCCGCTTCGAAGCACAAAATGACACTCACCCACAGAAAACTCCCCCTCCCCCCCATGATCAACCCCTTTACCTGTCCTCTGCCAGTGTTAAGAGGACACTGGCCACCATCAACCCACGCAAAGCAGCTGGCCCAGACAACATACCAGGCCGAGTGTTGAAGGATTGTGCAGAAGAGCTGAAGGATGTCTTCACAGACATCTTTAACATCTCTCTGGAGCAAGCAGTCATCCCATCACTTTTCAAAGCTGCTACCATCATACCTGTGCCGAAGAAATCATCACCATCATGCTTCAATGACTACCGTCCTGTAGCACTGACGCCCATAATCATGAAGTGCTTCGAACGGCTAGTCCTGTCACACATCAAAGCCACCCTACCCCCCACCCTAGACCCCTACCAGTTCGCATACCGAGCCAAGCGATCCACGGAGGATGCAATTTGCTCTGCCCTCCATCCAGCCCTCACCCACTTGGACAATAAAGACTCATATGTGAGAATGCTGTTCATTGACTTCAGTTCAGCATTCAATACCATAATACCACAACAACTCATCAGAAAACTGGACAAACTAGGTTTCAGCACCTCCCTCTGCAACTGGCTGCTGGACTTCCTGATGCAAAGACCACAAGCAGTACGGGTAGGGAACAACACCTCGAGCACCCTGACCCTGAGCACGGGGGCTCCGCAAGGTTGTGTTCTCAGCCCCCTGCTGTTCACGCTGCTGACACACGACTGCACAACGACCCACAGCACTAACCATCTAGTGAAGTTTGCGGATGATACAACACTGGTGGGCCTCATCACCAAGGGCGATGAGACTCACTACAGAGAAGAAGTAGACCTGCTGGCCAGATGGTGCAAAGACAACAACCTCCTGCTGAATGTCAACAAGACCAAGGAGATTGTTGTCAACTTCCAAAGGGTCCAAAAACAACTGCCACCACTGACCATCGACGGCGATGCTGTGGAGAGAGTGAGCAGCACCAAGTTCCTTGGAGTGCACATCAGCGACGACCTCTCTTGGACCACCAACACTACATCACTGGCGAAGAAGGCCCATCAGCGTCTCTACTTCCTGCGCAAACTAAAGAAGGCAAGTGCTACACCCTCCATCATGACAACATTCTACAGAGGAACCATAGAGAGCGTCGTGTCCAACTGCATCACAGTGTGGGGAGGAAGCTGCACGGAGAAAAACAGGAAGACACTCCAGCGTGTTGTGAACACAGCGAAGAAGATCATTGGAGTACCACTCCCCTCCCTGCAGGACATTTACACCACACGCCTCACCCGGAAAGCACTGATGATCATCAAAGACACAAGCCACCCTGCACACAAACTGTTCAGCCTCCTGCCCTCTGGAAAGAGGTACAGGCGCCTCCGTTCCCGTACCACCCGGCTGGCGAGCAGCACAATGCACCAAGCGATCAAGATGCTGAACACTCAACCCACTCTCCCTCCACTGTCAGCCTCTAGCCAGCAAGGCCACTGACAACCCATCCCCCCCCCCCCCCCCCCCACTGTCAGCCTCTAGCCAGCAAGGCCACTGACAACCCCCCCCCCCATCCCCCACCACCATATCTGCGACTGAACATTCCACCTGCACTACTATACTTGTGACTGAACTTTCAACCTGCACTAACTCAAAACATGCGCACACACACACACACACACACACACACACACACACACACACACACACACACACACACACAAGCACACTGCACTTTCTGCACTAAACCCAAACATACACACACTGACACACACACACACACACACACACACACACACACACACACACACACACACACACAGACACACGAACACACACACAAGACGCACACCGCACCTTCTACCTGCACTAAACACATACACACACACACACACACACACACACACACACACACACACACACACACACACACACAGACACACGAACACACACACAAGACGCACACCGCACCTTCTACCTGCACTAAACACATACACACACACACACACACACACACACACACACACACACACACACACACACACACACACACACACTGCTGCTGGTGTACTTGACAGACCTTTTTATATTTATTTCTTCAAAATGCTACTATTACCATGTCAGAACGCTATAAAGGACTTTTTTTTTAGGAAAAGCACAAAAACACAACAAATACCTCTTAATGTATGTCCTCTACAAGTCTTCTGTTGTCCAGTCTTGCACTTTAAATGTCTGTATGAGCACTGTCTATGTCCATACTGTCTTAAGTCCATGTATAAGTACTGTCTATGTCTATACTGTCTATGTCCTTACCTTAATTAGTCTATGTCTGTATGGGAAAGCAAGAAATGTAATTTCAAATTCTTTGTATGACCAGTGCATGTAAAGAAATTGACAATAAAACCTACTTGACTTGACTTGAACAGATTTAGAGCTCGACTGAGGGGGTGTGTACTCATGGCGTGACAAAAAGGCTTATAGGTGCTACCCAAGACAAAAAGAATTGGGGAAAACTGCTTCCCTTTTTGAAACTGGCTGTTTTGGCAGAGGGTTTTTTTTGTTGTAATGGTGGGCGCTTGCAAGCATGCAAGAGGCTGCTATTCACGATAGGTGATCTCTGTTCTCTGTAGA
Source organism: Engraulis encrasicolus (assembly GCF_034702125.1). Taxonomy (NCBI): domain Eukaryota; kingdom Metazoa; phylum Chordata; class Actinopteri; order Clupeiformes; family Engraulidae; genus Engraulis; species Engraulis encrasicolus. Next base: position 20,862,227 of record NC_085866.1, on the reverse strand, counting down.
TATTGTGCAGCTGTGCCACCACTGCCGCCACAGTGCTTCACATAGCTTCCCCAGAAGTGATCATTTGTTACCCTCTTGATTCAACATGTCTGCCAAATATGATTAGGCCAACAACTTGTGCTCAAAATATTTACGCCAGGCAAGCAGGCAGGCAGCGAGGGCCTAGCTTGCCCTGTCCTTATGTAGACAAAAAACAACCGACTCGGATACATATTCCACTTACAAGGGTTTGAAACAGAAGTCACAACTCGATAAATCGACACGAAAAACAAACAACCAAACAAACAAAAAAAGACCAAGGATACACCGTTTCATCTGCCTGTCGTTGACATTAGCATTTTGAAGTATGGGGGCTTTTTTGCCCTTATTATTACAGGACAGTATGAGAGTAGACAGGAAATTATTGGAAGAGAGAGATGGGGCAGGGCGGGGAAATGACCCCGGCCAGACTCGTACCGTGGTCCCCATGGGCAATGTAAGCCCAAATGTGGAGGGCTTAGCTCGCTGCGCTGCGCCACAGTGCCCCCGACATTAGCATTTTTAATTTGTGTGCCCTAGTGAAGTGCTTTAGGAATGCTATGTAGTTTGGCTGACCGTTATGGGGGGGGGGGGAGTGCAGCTGCTGTTGTACACCAGAGGCAGAGGTGAGTGTAAGGGCAGCTCACAGCTCTGTGTAAATGAAGCTGGTTAGGCAGAGGCAGAGGCAGAGGGAGGGTGTGTTCTAACTAGCGAGCTAGCTGGACAGCTTGGACAGCTGCATGGTGTGGGCTGTTTTGGCTGAGAGTAGTTTTGGGGTAGGGTGTGATCATAGAAAAAACACTTTTTTTGCAGATGCCAAAGAAAAGTGTCAGTCAGTTGAAGGAGGTGGGTTTTCACTCTGCCAATAAGCTCCAAAAAATAAACGATATTATTTAAAAAGCAATGTTTCTTTGCTTTTAAAATAATAAAGTTTATTTTTTTTAGCTTATTGGCAGTGTGCTGTAGACCTACCTCATTTAACTGTTTTGGCTGAAGGCCAACACAAAAGCATATCAGGGCAGGATGACCAGCCCAGGCAGTTGATCAACACCCACGGGTATTAGGTGCCAACACGCATAGCAGGCAACTCTCTCTCTCTCACAGACACATACACACACACACACACACACACACACACACACACACACACACACACACACACACACACACACACACACACACACACACCAGCAAATAATCTTGATGTTTATGTATGTGTGCCGTTGATTGGAATGCTTGTGTATGACTAGAGGTTGAGCCTTGAAGGACAGTCGTCTCCTCAACAGGCTGAAGGCCACTTATTCAACGCCTGTCTGCAATTGCACTGCCTGCGACGATTACACGGCTTCTGTTCTCCATACTTGCCATAAAGAACTCACGAGACCCCAGCTTTATGGCTGCCCGCCCATGTGATTAAGAGTTGCTTAGTGTGCCATCTTCAGTGAAGTCTTGAAGCATAAACAACAGTCTGAGGGTGTGCCTGGCTTTATTCAAATTGTTTAACTGACATTGCTTTGCCCTTTAAGCTGGCTAGTAAGAGACTGCTCCTGCTGTGGAGTAAAACAAACAACCACTGGTAGGTACAAAGAAAAAAAATACAGGGCCGTGTTTCCAAACATGATAGTTGCTAGCCAGTTAGCATCTTAGTTGTTTGGCAATGAAGTAGCTAACTTGAGTTGCAGTTATGGTCGTTTTGATGGACGGATCTCAGATTCCTTGGATGTCGACATCGTGTAATCGCAAAGGCGTGTAAAAAATCCCCCACCCACATGCTACTCTTATCATGTTTCCTGGCACGACCACGGATTAAAACCTCCAGCACAATATTTACACATCACCTTCTGGCCCTGCCTAGAATTGGCATCATCCAATGTTCAACCTATAGTTCCAGTAGCTACGTTTCACTGTTTCAGGAAACGATAGGAGAATAAGGGTCTTTGGTGTACAACTTGATAAAGATCTTCTTGGCATTCCTAGAACCCCCACTGGTATTTGCTGACAATGCAGCCAGCAATGTTGTGTTGGATGTGTGTTTGTGAAGTGCAGTCTCTCGTCACTCAGTGGATGTCTGTCTTTAAAGGTGCGCTGTGTAGGATGATTAAAAGGAAGAAAGGAGTCGCACACTGGAGCTGAATGCAAAATCAAAAACTGTATTAAACAAAGCCGAAAAAAGTAAATAAAACCGTCAGACAGGGGACAAACGTTTCGGGTCTAGGGTCTATAGACCCGAAGCGTTTGTCCCCTGTCTGTCGGTTTTATTTACTTTTTTCGGCTTTGTTTAATACAGTTTTTGATTTTGCATTCAGCTCCAGTGTGCGACTCCTTTCTTCCTTTTCATTATACTGCTCTTGGAATTACGCACCGAGCGATACGCACAGGATAAGACATTGGCGCGGACGCCACCCCACCATTACTGTGTAGGATGATGGCCAGAGAGAGTAGGTGTTGCAACTATGCTGCTCTTCGAAACTTTTATATTTTATATTCACTAAGTAATATTTGCTAAATATTTACCAAATAATAATAGGCTCATATTTACTTGTATGACCAAGTGCAGTACTAATGCACTTAGCAGCTAACAATGTCTATTTTTGGAAATGTATACGGTAATGGGGGACAAGGAGAAGATGTATGAAAAGTGCAATTTTCCCAGTAATGATGAATACTAAGAACTTGATTGTGGTGGCAAGTATTTGTGAAAAGGTAAAATTTGTGAATAGGCAGCATAAAGTCTGGAGATGAACTACTAAACATATTCCACAGTACACCTTTAATGGCTGGTGAAAAATAATGCTTGTGTTTGCCCACCCTTCATTAACACTAAATGCCATACAAATTGATGGTGTATTCATAGTACCAACATGCGTCTGTTAAAGTGGAATGCCTGAAATGGTGGTGAAATGTCACATAGTGTTGCGTTAACTCCTTCTCCTTTTGGCTGTTGGCTGATGAGAGAAGAAGCGTGTGTGTGGTATGTTGTGGTTTTTTCCAAACATAAAAGGAAGAACCCTCTCCCATCATGCATCTGATTTAGTCAGTCTAGCCAACAACCAGAACAAGGCTGTGCCAGTAGCACTATATAGGACTTCCAGAGTTAAAGGGACACTCCACCCATTTGCATTAGGCTTTCCATTGCTAGACACCCAGTCATACTTTTGAATGGTCGTGCAACACTCTCTCAATTCCCCCTGAGACAGGAGAAATCCATATTCACCTCTCAACACTTCCTCCTACAATGACGTAAAAATCGTCATTTTGCATCATTGTAGGAGGAAGTGTAAGAGAGGTGGGTTTCTGTTGAGACTACAAGCCTTTTTCCCACCCTTTCAACCTCGCCTATAGGGGGTTGGACCTAATGTGCTAACAGACCTATCACAGATCAGTGTGCTAGTGCTTTTGAAATCACTGGCATTGAGGCTCCAGTAAGTCACTGGCCTGGGTGTGGTGTGTGGAACTTGAGCATTGCAATGCATTATGGGGATTGTTGTCACAAATCCACAAGCACTAAAAAGTAATTTTCTGCATTTTCTCGGCCAAGAAGGCACAAAATTAGAAATGTATGCTACTATTCTACTACATATATGACCCACTTTCAATACATATTCATGTCTCCACCGGTGGAATGCGCCTTTAATTGTTAACTCTGGCAATTATATTGTGGTTAAAGGTATTATAAAGGATGTAATTAAAGGGTGATTTGTGCTGCCCATCATCAGAAGACGTTTCTAATCAGAGTTTGGCCAGTGTGTCGCGCCATGTCAGCTAAGGTAAAGACATTTGTGGATCCCACTAGTGGGAAGAGAACTATTTCTTCAGACTTTGTTAGTTTCTTCACACTCTGTTCTTCACACATTGTACTTCAAAATGGTGCATACGCCTTTATTAGTGCCTTTCAAATCTGTCATTTGGCTAAAGAAAGTAAAATCCTATGCTACATTTCATCCTCACTTTTTCACATGGCTGGTACTGGAGGTAGACTTGCTAGTTGTTGTTGGTAGGTATTAGGTAGGTAGGTAGGTAGCAACTGGTAGTTGCTAGATGGCTGTAATTTATCTTCTCTCTTGACTGCACAGGTTGCTTTACACAGTGGAATGCCATGACATTGCCCTCTGATCAAGAGACAATCACCTGGGTGACAATTTTTGGCATTAGGCATTGTAGCATTGGCATTATGTTTTCATGTCATGACCTTAGATCAGTTTGTCTTGCAGATCACTCACATTAAGCACATACGTGCCTTTTTATCTCAGTTCAGAGTGGTGTACTGATGTTGGTGTCCCGGGTTTGTATAAAGAAAACGAAACCGAATGCCGTATGAACTCTAAGTTCACTGATAGCGTGGCTGTCATCTTCATTGTATCTCATGTTCCCCTGCTTCCCCAAGTGATTGGCAGCCTTAAGCGATAAGCCGTTATCATGGCCTCATGTAGTGGTTCTCAAACCTTTTTTTTTTGCCAAGACCCCTTATGCACAACTTCCCCACCCCGCACCCTGGCTCAAATCCCTCCCACCTACCAGTAGGATAAGAGTGTGCCCCTACACTGTCCCCTATTTCCGCAGCACCATTAGGCACGGCACCTAACCCCACACCGATCTAGGGCCTTTGACCAATTAATAACTTGAATAACTGTAAGTCGCTTTGGATAAAACTGTCCACTATGTAATGGAATGCAAAGCTGACTTTGACTATGAACGTTGTTCAGCACTATGGCTGCCATGACGACTGCTTTGCTTTGATTTCATATTCTGGCTTTGTCAGTTTAGCTTGGCTAGCACCGTCATTAGTCTGCACAATATGTTCAGTAGCATGCACCACCAACTCTCTGTCTTTGCTTGACCTGATTTTTGGGTTTCACATTAGCCCAAAACTGAAACCTTTGGTGTTTGAACAGTGGGTGTGTATACAGCATTTTGGAACGTGTGACCTGTTTGATGGCACGCTTAATGGTTTCTAAGCTCAGCAGAAGTGTCATTATAATGGGAAAGAAGCATTTACTTTGCTGTGCTGCAGCCCTAATAAAGTATCAGTTCACCCATAATAATAATAATAATAATAACTTGGTTTAATATGGCACCTTTCAAGTAACCCAAGGTTGCTTTACAAAATGAGATAGGGCAGGAGAATAGAGAGGAGGGGGTTAAAGAGGGGCTGGGGCAGTGTGTTCAAGGACCGTAGGACTCGGTGAGTAAATGTGATTTTAGGTGCTTTTTGAACGTAGCCAGTGTGGGGGCTTGGCGGATATGGAGAGGTAGACTGTTCCAAAGGGTGGGGGCAGCCCCGTAATGCACGCCGTACCACCAGTGGCAGCTGTAATAGTCATTGAAAGGTTAATTACCACAGTATTACTCTGTTATCTTATGACATAACAGAGTGCCTTTAGTAATGCACTTTAACTCTGTGATTGCCATTTTGGTGACAGTAAATTTATAACGCTGTGTTTTAACAGGTTAATACAAACACAATACTGAGCTTTTCTATTTATGGCCAGTGAGATGTCAGTTGTTCAGCCATTATTCCCTAGTGTTTCTCAACGGGGGCGGTACAGGCCCCCAGGGGGCATTAGGAAGGCTTATGATGAGGTCATGGGGGCGTTGGGAGGCCTAGGATGATGTCCAGGGGGCTTTTTTTCAAAAAAGGTTGAGAACCACTGGCCTAGTTAATACAAAGTGATAAGTGAGCAGTCACAAGGCATATTAGTCAGCCTCCACACCCTGGTGTGTACGGACTTGTCAAACGCCTCCCTAGACAAAGAAAAAAAGGCTGCAAGTAATTACCTTGCTCTCCCTGCAGTCAAGCAAACAGGGCCTCCTCTTTACTAGAGCGTAATCACACTGCTATGCATGCACACGAGGTACTGCAAATGAGACCATGAACCCAAGATGACCTTCTGCTTTAGTATTTTTTGTTTGTTTGGTTGGCTGGTTGGTTTTTTTAGATTGAAAATCTGTATTGTTTTCACTTCACATGCACAGGAACATGAACAGCATCATCTGATTTGACACAACATACTGTACATAGCGTTTTGCTTGGATTTACAGAAAACATTTTGTGTACCGTTTGTATTGAACCGTACCAGAAAAACAGTGTATACATCACATCATTCTTCAATTGGAGACAGCCATGGTCATAAATGACAAATATGGCTCACTTTTTGATATAAGTTTGCTCTTGTTTTAACACAGTTTTGGAAGGCAACATACAGTAAGTATAAGTGTCGATCAAAGGGCCATAGAGGAAAATAGTGAAAACCCTTCCACAAATGTGATTCGACCAGCCGTGAAATGGTTTGGCTATAATGTGTACTCTACTCTGGTAAATAATCTACTCGGTGTAGTCACCTGGGATGGAAAGGAAAAGCAACCAGGTTTTCACTACCTGAACCTGTGACTGACACCTTAGCACATGCATGTGTCTGAACCTTTTTTTGAACAAATGCCCCCTTGACCTCATCATAATCCTCTCAATGCCCCCTTGACATAATGATAAGCCTGCCAATGCCCCTCTTAGTTTTGGAAAAAATAGACTAATGCCCACACACACACACACACACAGCTGTATCCTTCTCAACGTCCCCCTAGGGCTTCCCAACGTCACCAGGGGGGCTGTAGCACCCCACGTTGAGAAACACTACTCTACAGGGGGAGAGAGAGTATTTCCTAGCCGCAGGTCAGGGATATCCCAAGTTCACACAGCTCAGGGGCCAACCCAGCTCAAAAGTCCAAGGTATCAACAGTCCAAGTGCTACTGTAAATCTCATATTAGGATGGTCTTGTGGTTTTACATCCCCAGCAGGAAAAATGCCCAGAGTCTTTTTTAGTAGAAGATTGATCACACCCCCTTTGTGTACATAACCCAGGCAACCGACCAAACTTGCTGTCTGAAACACCCTCCCTGAGGCTAGAGTAGCCCGTCCCTGCAGAAAGATTCTGTTTCTGTACTTTTATACTTCTATACTTTTGTTTCTATACAATGCATTTCTATTCTGTTGGTATCTGCCATTTATGCTGCACAATTCATTAGAAAATATATCAAACTGCTTGAGAATTATCCTTCACATGGATACTAAAAGCATTGCTTTGTAAACTACTTCTTAAAGATACAGTATGTAATAGTTTTCGTAGTTTACTTCCTGAATCATGCTGCTCATTCAAAAATGTACTTACCACCACAATCAAATTATTTAGTAAGTATTTATTATGTCTGGGAAAATTACACTTTCCAGTAATGGACATTTTTAGCTGCAAAACATCCTGCACTTTGGTCATACTACTAAATATTAGTTTATTTCTTAGCAAATATTCATTAAAGGTATTTATGAAAAGATCAAATTTGGTAATGGGCAGCACAGTTTCAATGAGCAGCACAGTTGCAATACCTAATCTGGCCACCATCCTACATATTGTACCGTTTAAGATTCTGTGTGCTGTACTCTGTGTGCATGTAGTGCTCATTGAAAGCACACTGCCCACATGACTACTCATGTGCTCTCATGTCAATGGAAAGTCTACTTTCACTTTGCTTTTGAAGTTCCATCCGCCAGGCATGATAATACAAAAAAATGATTACATCCTTTTTCATCAAAATGACAATCAGTGCATATGGATATGAACATATCTAATAATGTTAAAAGTGCAAAAAACACTGCACATTGAATACTGATTTTTTTTTTTTACTTTTTTTTTTATGATTGGAGCGAACAACGTGTTTTGCCCAGTGCGCCTTCAGGTTCGCTCTTTTCTCTTAAAAAGAGCAATCCTGAAGACGCACTGGGTGAAACATGTTCGCTCCAAGAACTAAAAAAAGAACAGTATTCAGTGTGCTGTGTTTTCTGAACTTTTAGCATTGATAAAGTTTTCATCCCTTGCACATATACCTGGACAACTGAAGGCTTTTGCACAAGGACTTCCCAGGACGAGGACTTTTGACTGGAGTTTATATCTATCCTCCTCCTTCCTCATCCCATGCTTGTAAGCAAGCAAACGAGCAGACAAGGCAATACATGACAGCAATGTCAACTTTGTGAGTGTGGTACCACCCTCTGAAATTCAATAGTAGACAAATGTAATTGTACAAAAAATGACACTGTAGCCAAAATCTTGAGAGGGGCTCCAGACGGGTAAGGGTCTCCAAATCCCCCTTTGCCTAGTGTCCTCAAATTCCTTTAAATGGCCCTTCCTTCTCCCCTGTAGTATGACCTGCTGTTGACTTGTCAGATATCCAGACGGTGATGATCATCTTACTACTATGGTATTCCAAGAAGGCAGTTCAGTTGCAAGCTTAGCCACGTGAAGTGATTCCTTGAGGTAGTGCTAAATCGCCTAATAAAAGAGCCTGAAATCCTAATTCTCTTAAAGGTGCACTGTGTAGGATGGTGTCCACTGGTCAGAGTAGGTGTTGTATTGCATTGTGTTGTCTATTGCCAAAATTGTTTTGTAGCTAAAAATGGGCAGCATGGATTCTGTAAGGACTGCAGGCTACCTGCAGGCTATCTTGGAGCAGGTTAACCATTTTCTGTAGGTTGACTCAGCCAGGTTTTTCACTTGACCGTGTTCTTGGAATTTACCTCTCTGGTCACTGGTGTAGCTCTACATCAGTGATTCCCAAAGTGTGGTCCGCGACAGAGCTCATGTAGTCCGTGAGGGGATTTCTACTTTTCCAAGACCAGCTAGCAGTAGACTATATTTGTAACATTATTACAAAGCTAAACAAAGCTGAAGTGTCACTTTTTATTCACATTTATAAGTCTGTCTTATTGTGGTGAAAGTAAGTGATCTGCATCTAAATTAGCACCCGTCAACAGTCAGTTCAGTTGACATGTGGTCCCTGAACATTTTTGAGGGGACAAAGTGGTCCTTGGTCTGAAAAAGTTAAAGAACCACTGCTCTACATATTCAGATGCTGTTCTTATATGCTGTAGATCAGTGATTCTCAAACTATGGGCCTTGGCGCGGCATTGCAGGTGGGCCGTGAGAGGACTGGGAAAATTATCTAAACACCATGAGTAAATTTGAGGATAATTTTCCCAGACCTCTCATGGCCCACCTGCAATGACGCCGCGGGCATTCCAGGTGGGCCGTGAGAGGTCTGGGAAAATTATCCTCAAATTTACTCATGGTGTTTAGATATTCACATTTTGTTTAGTTATCTTGTGTCTTTCTTGTGTACGTCCAGAAACTTGAGTACACTTCCTTATTTGGTGTTTTGATGCGATAAGGCGTACTATTAGTATTTATTTACTATTAGTATTTATGTGTAAACACTGTCATTTCAATCATGGAAGTAATTTTCTACCGCAAATTAATTAGCGCGAGTTACCCGCAAGGTACAGTGTTTCTATCTGCCGTCGTAATGTAATGTGTTTTCATGGTGTTGATGTACGTGTAAAATGGATATTTGTAATCATTTTAGTCGATTGTGAGAGGAAACTTTGCCGTTTTGGCTGACTACATTGGCTATTTCCTCCTGACTATTAATAGAGCTTTTAGTGTTTATCTAATGCATATTTCTCTGAATATGAGATATTGAATATGAATATTTATCTGAATACTGGCTTGTTTCATGCTAATTTAATATTCAGTAAGCCTATTTAGGAGGCCCCTCAGTGGCCACAACTTTCTGAAAATAGGCCCTAACTTATCATAATAATATATAATATAATATAATATAATATAATATAATATAATATAATATAATATAATATAATATAATATAATAGTAGTGGTGGTGTGGATTGGCACTGCCCTCACGATCCGATTCGGGAGGTTTCGATTCCATTCGATTCTATGCGATTCGATCCGATCCGATTCAAGTCTACAATGCATTGCAATGCATTACATTTCTACTGAAAGCAAAGCAAATTTTTCATCAGTCATGATGAGGCAATACCAGTAGTCGGATACTGAGCAACAATTTATTGGCTGTTTTCTGTATCAGTCTGGAATAGTCTGTATCAGTCTTGCAATGCTTTGAAGTACTTTTATTTAATTTAACATTAATTTGCTCCCGAAATATCCACGGAAGTAATTGAAACATTTAAAAAATTGCTGGATCGATTCTGGAACTTGCCGCATTGAATTGGATCGTACATGCCCCGCATTGGATTGCATTGCCGAATCGATCATTGTTGACACCACTAATAAGTAGTATAATGTAATATAATAAGTTATTATGTTATATTGGGCTATGGTTTGGTGGGTCCCTGAATTTTTTCACATTTCAAAGTGGGCCTTGGTGTTCTGAAGTTTGAGAACGGCTGCTGTAGATGCCTTTCCTCCTCCTCCTCTTGCCAATAGGATCTGCATTTCACCTGTGCGACCAGGTCGCCGTGGTGTGCTCCTCCATAGTTCAATGGTGAAATAAATTATATTATTATTTGCAGTATGTCACGGTCTTATCTGACCTGTCTGATGGTGACTGGTGCGTTGGCCTTCTTGAAACTGCACAATATAGCCTTTCCTATCGTCATATGTCTTTGATGTTGTCTTAAAGGCAGTTTTACAGTTTTACTCACTCCTTTTGAAGATCGGACGGTCACCCCGAGTTAAACTCACTTGCAAGGCTCTCATAGCGGTGCGTCACCTCGCCTGGCTGTGTTTCCCGGTGTTTCCCAATTGACATAAATAATGCAGAGAAACGAGCGAATCACCAAAGCCTTTCTGTGTTGCGTCATGTCGAAAGAAGGCGTTGCCCACAAAGGTTTATGTCGATCCATTTTTCTAAAAACATGTCGAGTATTTTTTTCTGCTTGTTTTCAAAACAAGCAACGTCTGGTGGCCCGAAACCTAGCTTAGCTTAGCTATCAGCTGGTTGCTACTCTCAGATACACACAAAGCACAAAGCCTCATACATACAGCATGCTCACTCTGGTTGCTCCGTCCCTGCAGCTTACCTAGGGGTCGCTGTCTAAAGAGCACAGCCCCGAATGGAGCCTGCACGCCTCCGTTGGCGCCCCTATAGTGCAGTACCACCCAGGGGAGTGGCGACTCTGTTTCCCATTACAAGCTCTCCGAGGACAGGAGGACTGAGCTAATCAGAGACGCATTTCCACGAGAGCAAGATTAGTGAGCCAATCAGAGACGCATTTCCAAGAGAAACCCGGAACACCCTCTCGTTTCTCCACCAGCCACCTTGCTAGCTTGCAAAAACAGCTTGAAACAAAGCAACAAGAACGTTTTTTAAAACAGGACCAACGCGTAACACATTCAATAACAATGGGGAACACAGCAATATTAATGAAATGACGTTGAGAGGCGGCCTTTAAATGTTCTGTGGAGCTGGACTGGACAGTTGTTAACATCCTTCCTCCAGTGCGACCTGCAGTTGAGCGGTGCATTTTTAGTAGGGGTAATAATGGAAATGTATCGATGCATTGATGTATCGGCCGGCGATTTGATCGAATTGCATCGTATTGTGGGGCATTCTTAAATATCTGAAGTAATCAAATCGCTGGCCTCTGTCCAATGCCCTAGCTTCATAACATAATAGAGGTGGAAAAGTAATTGGAAAAAATCAAATTGAATCGAATTGTATCGTATAGTGGGGAATCCTTAAGTATCAAAAATAATCTTATCCCTGCTTTAAGAAATCGATACTGTGTCGAATCATCTTGGAGGCTGTGATTTACACCCCTAATTTTTAGTCCCATGGTGGTGATGATGTTTCACTCCGAATGTAAGCATGTCTCCTCTGTCTTGCAGGATCTGCTGGTGACGGGTGCGTTTGCCTTCCTGTGGCTGGTGTGTTCGTCGGCGTGGGGTAAAGGCCTGACCGACGTCAAGATGGCCACCAGCCCCACCCTGCTGCCCACCCTGCTGGCCGTCTGCAAGTCCGAGGCCAACAAGTGCACCCCCGGCAGCACACCCCCCATGGGCCGCCTCAACGCCTCCGTGGTAGGTGCTCAGACTCTTAAGACCACGGCATAAAGTTGACCTTTTGCACTAATAACAATAACAGAGAGAAGAGAATAAAGGAAAAGAGAAAAAATATATATATTATATACTATATAGTTCTAATAATAAGAATAATAATAATAATAATATTAGTAAAAACAACAATAATGACGATGACAATAAAACCTCAACACATCCATGATGGGTACTCATTCTCAGCTCTACACCATAACAGATTCAGGTTGTATACATTATGCAATAATAATAATAATGATGATGATAGCGTTAACAACTTTGTCAGCTGTACACCATAATTGCAATCGTTGTGACCTCACAAGGCTAAGTGATTTCACTGATGCGCTGGTTGTAATAATTGAGTTAGTGAACCAATATGCCTAGTGAACGGTGCGTTAGTTGCAATGGTCTCTTCTGTTAGCACTGCAACCTTAGCAGGTTTCTAACTTATTTAGAGGGAATTTATCTGGTTCAGTCAAAAAATGGGCAGTCATTGGTGGGTCACTCATACTCCTGTGACACACCAAATTTCATGCTCAAGTCTTGATATGCTACACATTAATGTTGTATGTGGACCAACTTTAATGAACATTTGAACTGACCTCGTGGGCTGAATAAAATGGCACTGCTGGACAGATTTGGTCCCTGGGCCTGAGTTTGATATCCCTGGGCCAGGGCGTCAGACTTGTTACCCAAAGGTTGCCGGTTCGACCCCCGACCCGCCAGGTTAATGAGGGGAGTAATTATACGGCGCTCTCCCCCATCTTCCTCTATGACTGAGGTACCCTGAGCATAGTACCGTACCGCTGCACTGCTCCCATGGGGCTTCATTGGGGTCTGCCTCCTTGCACGGGTGAGGCATTGTAAATGCAATTTTGTAGTGTGCAGTGAGCACTGTGTGCTGTGGAGTGCTGTCTGTGTCACCATGACCATGGGATTGTGAGTTTCCCAGGTGGGCTTTCACTTTCAATTTCAATCACCTTTTTGGAATATTCCAAAGAGTACCCATTGAGCGCAGACCTCTGGAAAGACAGCTCTGGTCATCACCAAAAGAGAATGTGCTTGAGCCAGGATGCATACCAAAAAACTGTCATCATTTACGATTCATGTATATATTGGAAAATTTGACTTAGCAAACCAACAAACGAATAAGTAAATGCATACCCAAACACAAGTCTGGTGAGAACATCATCTCCTCGTTGAAGGCAATATTAATATTAGTTTGTCAGATATTTTTAATCTGTTTTTTGTTGGTACTATTCTAAAAACTAGTACACTTCTTGTAGTCAGCATCACCATAATTTCAATGTGAAACTTGTATGAACCTAAAGTCATGTCATGAACATATTGTTGCTTCTCTGACTGTATTCTCCTGCTATCGATATTATGTCCATGATGTCCAACCAGTCTGGGGGTGTTTTGGGATGTCATATCCTGCTCTCGGGTGAAAAGGCCTTTCTGTCCCTCCGACCAAACTTCCTGCAATTGTGTTAATCACTACACAAACACGTCTCTGAAGTTTCCAATCGGTCACTTGTCTGTAGAAATGTTCTTGTGAGTAATATTAACCAAAACTTTTCCCCAAATACTGTCCCATTTCAGACCTTTGGCTTCCTCAATCTCATTTTGTGGGCCGGAAACTGCTGGTTCGTCTTCAAAGAGACTCCCTTCCATAAGCCTACTGCGCCCCCTGCTGGTAACCCCGAGGCAGGAGAGCAGCCGCAGCCCTTCCCCGGCCGATAGAAGGCTGCTGCAATACAAGTGTTGTTTGCAGATTTTCATGTTACATTATGGAGATCGGGTGAAACATGCATACATACAAACATGCATACATACATACACACATGCACACAAAAGCTTTTTTTTTGCAATACCATATCCGTTTTGTGTACTGAATGTCAGACCTGAGAGATTCATGAAGAGCAATGAGACGGGTTTTATGAAAGTACTCTGTTAAATTAAATAGTAAATCCTAGAAAAGTTTGTTTTTGTTTGTTTGTTTTGAGATGAGTACAGTACTTGAGGACATACTCCAGCACACCGATTTTCCTCAGATATTTTGTGTGTTACTTTGCTAAATTGGTATATATGAAAAGAGTGCGTTTTCTTGTATGCACAATGTCCATTATCATCTCACAGACTGTAAAAATGTTTAATTTTAACAATAAACTTTGTTTAGATCTCAATTTGTCAAAACACTACACTAAGCCTGTATGTTGTGTTTGTAGACTAATACAAGATTAGATTAACTGTTCATAGGTAACAGTTTTATACTATGGCCTTAAATTCATTTTTTTATTCATTATGTAATATGCACTCACTTGTGAAGACAGGCAGTGAGGTGATAAATTGGCTTTTTGTTTGTTTGGGTTTTTTGTATGTTATTATTAACATTGTGCCTGAAGTTTGAGTGGATTTCTAATAAAAACACAAAATCAAACCACTGGCATTCTGCTTCTCAGCATTTCAAAGACTGAAAGACTGTTGCATTGTTCTGTCAACGTGTTTTGTACAAAGTGTGCTGCTGCTGACAATGTTATGTAATAAACAGTGTTGGCACTGCTGCTTCTAGAATAATTTGTTTTTTGTTAATTTTAAGCCTGTGTGTTGATCACAGCCATAGTTTTTTTCTGTTTGCGGTCAGAGAAGTTTGACAACAGGGGAGGTGGTCCCAATTTGTAAGACGAGACAAACACACTCTCTACCTTGGAGCCAAATATTGGCCTGAAAAATATTGAATGGAGCAGTCCAGTTGTTCGGGCATGAGAATATGAGAGAATCATGACTACGGATGTCTGCTGGTATAATATTTGCACCTGCATGTTTTGGGTAGGTTAACCTCAAAACGCGCACGTTCACGCACAGCCAAGGCGTGTTATGACGTCTTGCAGGAGAGCGCGCTATGATGATGGCGGTACGTGCACGCGCAGCAGCAGTAATGGCTGCTTCAGATCGGCGGAGTTCTATCCCAGTAGAGTTCGTAGGACAAAGTTGGAGCTCCTGGATAGATAAGACCAACGTTTCCGCATCGGAAGGTGGGTAATACTATTATCTTCCAGGCTGAATAACCTGGGTTCGTGCTGACAGTCTGGGCAGACTTATATTCTTGAAAAAATGCACGATACCCACTCACCATAACCCAAACAAAAGACCCACTGGGTCCTAGCGCGGCATAGATTTGTAGTCAACTTTAGCTAAGAAACGTTACTTTGGGAAATCATTCAGGTCTCATTCTTCAGTAGACACGCATATAACTTGTATAGTGATGGACAAAACTAATTTCTTGTCCATATGTATTTAAATCACATTCATATCTTAGTGGTCATCACAGATGGTCATGCTTTGGGTTTTCCTGCTTCACAGCCATTAAGTTGGCTCGCTAATAGCTAGCGCAAGTTAGCAAGCTAGTGAGCGTTGGATGTAGCTCGCTATGTTTTTTTTAGGCCTTGTGTTAATAAATCAACATAATTTGGAAATAAGCCTGACATTTATAGTGTTTACTGTTTACCTGGCCGTACACAAGGTCTGGCCATGTGTGAAGTGTGTTTGATGAGTGAATGGTGCTGGTGGCTAGTAAGCTAGGAGGAATGGATTGCAGACAACGGGAAGTGAAGGTGGAGCTCTTTCTTTGATTAGCCAAGTTGGCTCTGGGGGCCAGAGAACGCGCTAAATACCATTTCCTCTCCTTGGGCCTGCCGACTCAGCTTGTCGATACAGAATGTCAGATTTAAACTGCCACAAGCAATATGGGAATCAATCATTTCAATAAACATTGCGTTAGTTACCGCTTTCCATCTAGCTAGCTCTCTTGCTAGCTAGCTAGCTAAGATTCTGTATACGCCCTCGTACTTTCACAGTTGCACATTTTTTGAAAGATGCCTTCCAGTTCTACCATGACATACACGAGCGTACCTGGTGTAGGTACACTAGACAGTAAACAGATATTACAGACATGTACTTCACAGAAGTTGTCCTGCTTTTAAATGTGTGTTTCCTCAATGACTCAATGAAGAAAACTAAAAGCTGATTCAGATCCCATCCAATGTCTATTGGTCTTTTAGTGACTGACTGGTTATTTCTGGCTATTAGCATTAAAACCCTCTTTAATACAATATTGGCATGGTTGTCCTTTATTTTACAGCGTCAAATACAGAAGAATGCAGCAAAAATGTGAAGAAAAGGATGGAAACCATGACACTCAGGAAAGAAGGTATGTCATTTGAGCATCCGAGAGCCCAAATGTCAGTGGTACGTCATGTTAACAGGTAAATTGTGAAGAGAATTGTCATCCAATCATGTCCGCTGAATGGATTGCTCAGGTGTAGTGGCTTAGGCTGCCAGCAAGCTGTCATCATGAAAGTCTCCCATCTCTCTTTCTTTCTTTCTCTCTTTCTCTCTCTCTCCATGCAGACATGTCAATCTACGGCCACTGCCCAGCGCACGACGACTTTTTCCTGGTGGTGTGCAGCCACTGTGGCCAGGTGGTGAAGCCGCAGGCGTTTGAGAAGCACTGCGAGCGGAGGCACGGCCCCATCAGCAAGCTCTACCCCGACCATTCCCTGTCGAGCCCCCTGAAGCGGCCCAGGCACGGCCGACCTCCGGGCCAGCACAGCGCCGGCACCGCCGCCTCGCGGGAACCTCGGGAGAGGGAGAGGGAAAAGGAGCGTGAGCGGGAACGAGAGCGGGACGGGCGATGGCAGGAGCCTGGGTCACCCCGCGCCCCCGCACCACCACCACCACTACCACCTCCTCCTCCTCCAGCGCCTCCTGCTGCTCCCGCTGCTGCTGCACACCGCCCTCCCAAAGCGCAGAAAGAGGGCGTCAGGTTGGTGGCCAATGCAGCTGCTTGTTTCCATAATCATACACATGCACGCACGCGTGCGCGCACAAACACACAGTGGTGGCCAATGCAGGGCAATGGAATGCAGTGGCGATGTTTTTTCCACTGGTGTGATTAACCATACACAAACATGGCGTTGATCAACACTCACTAGCCAACACGAATATCATGCTGTCACACACACACTCCGTCATACATTTATATACACACACACACACACACACACACACACACATACACATACACACACACACACAGTGGTTTCATTGAGTACTTTATTTCCACACACCATGCATTTAGTGCTTTCATTGTCACGGCAAGGTCTCATGCTATTGGCAGTCGCCAGCATGCACCATTGAGACGTCAATCCTTTGTGACAGTGTTTTAGAGGTATTTTATCACGGGTGTCCCTTATAGAGTATTTAAAGCAACCTCTGCCCTCTCCCCTCTTCCAGCACGGTGCCCGGTGACAAACCGTCGCAAGGAACCCCGCCGTCGCCCCCGCACTCTTCCGCCCCTAGTCCCCGGGACCCCCCATGGCGGCACGGTGCGGTGCAGCCAAGCGTGCCCTCGCCGGGAGAGAAGCCCCAACAGAAGGGGAGCAGCCAGGGTCCCCCTGCAGACTCACTCAGCCCCATGCGCGGGCCCAGGACTTACAGCAGGACCTACAAGAAAGTGCACAGTAAGTACTCGTGTTTTTTTGTTTGATTTTAAAGATAATTTGGGGCTTTTAAGCCCTTTTTTTCAGATATGTCAGTGGAGGAGAGACAGGAAGCGAGTTGGGAGAGAGAGACGGGGAAGGATCTGCAAATGACCTGGGCCGGAATCGAACCTGGGTCTGCTTGCCGACGTAGCAGTTCAGTGCCCAGCCGTTAGAGCCACGACTGGGCCAAGTGGTCATGTTTTAGATTAAACGAAAATGAAATTACATGAAGATTACGTTTTTTGTTGTATGTTTTTTTAAAGACTGTCCTCGGGCACGTCTTAATCAGATTGTTGCCTAGGCCATGACGTCACAGGATGTGTTATGTTTTACGAGCGTTTGATGAAGTGAATGTTTGTTGTTCAATTGGTCCACAAAAAAGGCTTTAGATGACCAGAAGGTCTGTCCTCGGTGGTTCCTTTGCCTGAAAGGTCAAAGACCAGTGAATGGTGTTTTTGATTTTATTTGATTCGATAGCGGCCGCTGAATCCTCTAAAAATGTCTTATCTATGGGAGGTCTGCAAGACCAAGGTCCGTCTATGACCTTGGTGCGGCAGTCAGACTAGCTTAAAGGCCATTTCTACCGCATCTAGTTTGCATATCACACCCTATGGACCCTTTTGTTTTGTTGTGTGTTACTTTGCAGAGAAGGAATTGGACTTGGACAAGCACTGCGGAGTCCTTGATCCAGAGAGGAAGAAAGTTTGCACCAGGCTCCTAACGTGCAATGTAAGTGGTTTCACATCACATCCCAAACCATGTGTACAAAAATTCATTCAGAAGCATTATATAAGGGTGCATGGGCATACATTTGTCATAAACTAATGCCTCTTTTGCTCTGCCGGTTTTCTATTAGGCCTACTTAGCTTGACACAGCGCAACTCAGCCGCCCTTTTTGGCTTTACGATTGAGCTATGTCATACCTATTCGAAAAGCAAAAAGTAGCGGCCGAGTCTCGCTGTGTGGAGCTGTAGGCATACTACAAAACCTGCTGTGGAAAAGAGGCATAATGAACACAGAACAAAGAAAACAAATGTGTAGTCAAAGACACTTGGCTTAAATGTACCTCCTCCAATCTATCTTAATACCAATCCAAGGATGAAAAATCTGAAAATACTGATTGCCGTACACATATTTATGTTCACCACCTACATATGACTTTTTTTCCCTGCCAGATTCACTCCATTCACCAGCGTAGGCAGGTTGTTGGAAGAAGCAAAAACTTTGACCAGCTGGTCACGGAACTGAAGATGGGTGCCAAGCGGGCGCCCGTCCTCGCCGATACGGAGCCACCCGTCCCAGAGACCACCGTGAGCCAGACTGGACCCCCTCACGGCAAACGGCCACCAAATTGTGTTAATCTCAGGTATGGACGCACACAACAACAAAAAAACATACAAATCTGGGGTGCTGGGTACGTTTCTGAAAAGCGTAGTTGTTCAGCCAGTTAGCAACTTACTATGTTTCCAGTGGGAAATTGCATTGCAACCAAGTAAGTTGTTAACTTAGTTTGCAATGATGGTGTCGAGAAATGCACCCCTGGAGAGGAGATTTGGGCTTGCTAGTCTTTATTACACTGCAGGAAGTGATTCATCTCAGGTATGGACATATAATAAACAAAAATTGAGCACTTGCAGTAAGTGCAAACGGGTTAGGATTTCCGGTCTTTTTTATACAGCAAGAAATGATTACCTTTTAATAACAGACTTTCCTTTGAGAAGTCTTAAACATTCTCACACACTGTTTGTCACTGTCCTTAGACAAGGGCACATTATGACTTGATGGATAAGGGACATTTTGAAGGGGAGCTTTTTTTTTAAATCAGACCTTGAGTGTCTGAGTCACAGTTTACCTTTACACAGATGTTGATGCTGAAGGTGCGTGTGTGTGTGTGTGTGTGTGTTTACTGTCTAGGCCCCGGACGCCGTCGGAGAGTGGTGTGGAGGAGGAGATGGAGGTTCCGGTGGAGGAGGAGGAAGAGGAGCTGGCCCCCCAGGCCAACAACAATCACAGCCGGGTGTCCAGCGAGGAGAGCGAAGGGGAGGGCCAGGAGGAGCCCTTGGACCTCCCCTTCAGCACATGGCACCCCAAACCGCTCGGGGTACGCTATAAGACAGACAAAATTAATTTATTATTACACTACTACACGTAAGCTGTTTTCAGGCCGACGAGAACGGTGCCAGTGTCCGTTCCCGCACCAGTTACGTTTGAAACTGATGTGCTGCCTACCTGCGGACGACTCGCGTTCATACCGGGTATTGAACTGTTCCGCACGTGACTGTTGGGCCCAAATGAACCTACTGACGTCTACGTTGTTTGTGTAGAAAAAAGCAAGTGTTTTTCGGTTCTCAAACTATCAGACTTGAACACTCGTTTGGTTCGAGATTAGATGCGGGAACAGGCAACGACGACACGGTTCTCAGTTGGCCTGAACAGGCTTTGAAATGACGTTTTCGTTCAAAGTTTAGGTACGACCTATTGGTTACAATCCCAGTACAAGTCTGTATCATTTGTTTGAGGGGTTCTTTCTGTAGATAGTTTGTATTTGGCCACTAATCACTTTTCACTATTTCAGTACACATTCACAGTTCATTGACTGAGTTATTGATGTTTTGTGGACAGGTGGACATCCAGCTGCATTCTTTTTAAATGCATTCACTCAGGGAAGCCGTCCTAACAGAAGTGTGTGTGTGTGTGTGTGTGTGTGTGTGTGTGTGTGTGTGTGTGTGTGTGTGTGTATTTGTGTGTGTTTTCCCCTCCCAGTTTTGTACGTTTGGCAGTCGCGCGCTGAGCTGCAGCGTGTTCACGTTTGACCGGCGCCTCCACCACCTGCGGTCAGCCGTCAGTGCCATGGTAGAGCAGCACCTCAGCGCACATCTCTGGAAGTGAGTTCAGGACCTGAAGAATATGCATGTTACACACACACACACACACACACACACACACACACACACACACAAACACAAACGTACCATCACACCATCTCTGTAGGTGAGTCCAGGCCCTGAAGAAGACACATTTTACTCACACACCGCACCTCTGGAAGGACTGGATGCAGCAATAACACACATACACACACACACACACAAACTCTTACACATTAACCATCTCTGAAATGTAAGCGTGCCCTAAAGTACATTAATGTTATACTGTACACAAGCAGGCCAGCGAGAACAAACACTTACAAAGCCTTTCTATTAAACAAGCTACAGTTATTTACAGGGTATCGGTTAAAGTCCCTGGAACAATGTGGCTGCTCAAGGGCACTTCAGCCATGGATTTAGGTGTAGGGAGAGAGGTAAGGGTGGGATTCAAACCTGCGACCCTCTGATCTTTAGACACACCTTACGCAGTTGAATATGCTGATGTCACCAGAGATGATTGATGAAGTAGAGATCATTGGGTGCTTTTCTGGGATACCTGCTATGTTATTTGTACTCCCCCATGCTCATATTACGCTGGTTCGATTCCCGGCCCGGGTCCTTTGCCGACCCCTCCCTGTCTCTCTTCCAATTCGCTTCCTGTCCACCTCTCACATTGTTCTAGCAAATAAAGTCGAAAAAGGCACAAAAAATTCTTTTAAAAAAATATATCTTTAGTTCAACCTCCTGATGTGACGCTTCATGGAGAAGTTCACCATCAGATGTTTTTGCTCAACTCAATTCAAGCTGGTGAATAGTATGTCACCAGAGTTCTTGTTCGAAGTGGTGTAGTAGATCAAATCCTTAGCACAATGTTTTCCCACCTTCACCTTTCAAGTGAGAGCCCATCCATCCCACGAGACAAAATTGTGACCTATAAAATACCTTTGTAATGGACGGTGTGTTGGGGATTTTATCTAGTAAAGTTCATGGTGAAAGAATAATTTTTCTTGGTCTGCAACTCAAACTAACTTTTTGCGATTCCCAAACGCCATGATATTCCCTGTCAACATGGGTGGGACCAGCACCGCCACGATTCTCTGTCTGCTGGAAAGTGTTATCACTCACCAGCAGGAAAATAATTGTTGTCACTTGCACAGGTATTGGATAAATGACAATTGATTACTGTTAAGCGCACCGTTAACAGAAATGTGCAACTGGTCTTCTCAAATGTCAGTTGGATCCTTCATAATAGTAAAGATGTAATATGGATGGATAAATCAAGCAGATGAATATCATTAGCATATCTTCATTGAGGCAGATTTGAATATGGAAATAGTCTTGCGGCAGTGGCCGAACAATTGCACACAGGGCCTCAGGGCAAACCACCTATAGGGCCCCTCCATACAGCCTGCCATGGTCACAATAAGGCCCCCAACACCAATAGAGGAGGGCCCTGGGCCCTGGGGCAAATGCCCTGCTTGTCCCCCCTATAGCTTCGCGCCTAGTCTTGCGTTAGCCCTTTTTCTACCGTACTTCTTCCGCACAACTCAATGGGAAATGGCTCGAGGCACAACTGTTGTCCCGGAGAAACTGATTGATGTTGTGAGTATTGAACATGGTTATGGAGCATGGAGTTTGCCGTCATGGAAATGGTTTAAAGCTGGCTCTGAATATCTTGCCGTCTCCTCTACTCTGCTGTATATCTACTAGGTTATCTAGCTGTGAGTCTACATCAGTGTACTATACAAGCAGAGTGTAAATAAGGAAGAGGATTCACATGACTGTTATTATCAAAAAAAAATTATCTGACACTCCGTAACAATTCACTTCCACCACACCCAAAACTTCTTTGTAGACTTTTATTATTACCCAAGTGGTGTTTTGCGTGCACGGCTCTTCCGTCCGATGGGTTTTCCTGTAAGCTGTATTTTTCACTTTACTAGACAGTAGTGTTTTGAAGAGCGTGCACATCCAGATTAAACAGGTGCCGGACTTAAACACGATTAAACATGAAAAGAAGGAAGGTCCACATACTGTTGCTGCTCCCTGTTTATTAACACAACGTTTCGACCATGCAGTCTGGTCTTCATCAGTTGTATGTGTCTCACAGTCTCAGTCTCAGAGTCTCACATACACCTGACGAAGACCAGACTGCATGGTCGAAACGTTATGTTAATAAACCGGGAGCAGCAACAGTGTGCGGACCTTCCTTCTTTTCACTTTTACTAGACAACCACCACTTTAATTAGTTAATTCTCCACAGAAAACTGTGTTTTGGGACACGAAATGTTTCCACTATTTATTTATTTTTTATGCTGAGAATGAATAGGTGTGTTGCATGCCATGTCAATCCCCCATGGCTCATAATGTGCTAACCACTGAAGCATGCTTGACTCTTCCCCCCTCCCAGGAAAATCCCCCAGGTGGCAGACACGCGGCCCCACAGGACATCAGCATCAACATCATCCTCCTCATCCGTATCCAGCTCTCAGGACCCCTCGGCCACCTCCTCCTCTTCGCTCCGCACCTCCTCGCCCTCCTCCTCCTCCTCCTCCCTCAGGACTAGCGGCTCCTCTCTCCCCCAGCGCGGGGCGAGGGAGACCTCCTCAGGACAATCAGAGACTAAAGGTGGCAGCAGCAGCAGTAGTAGTAGTAGTAGTAGTCGAACCCCCGCCGCCTCCGGTCCCGGGCGACCCAAGAACCCCGTGGGCCGACCCAGCAAACAGCAGCTGCGGCTCCGAGAACTAGAACAGGAGCGGGAACGCGAACGGGAAAGGGAGAGAGAGCGGGAACGGGAGCGAGAGCGGAGTAGGCGGGCGAGCGAAGTGGGGACATCGCCGGGGTCGGCAGGTCGAGAGGAGAGGTCGCAGCAGCAGGATCAGTCTCCGTCGCCAGCCAGAGGCAGTCGAGGGGGCTACGATCGCTCAGCTGCCGAGGAGCGAGTTTTTACGCCGTCTCCCGACAAATCAGCGTCGGCGACCACCACATCGTCGTCGTCGAGCCCGGCGTCCCAGCGGCCTGTGAACGGGGCGCTGTCGCTCCTCAGCAGCAAGGGCCGCCCCTCCTCCTCGTCATCAACAGCCCACGCCCCCCAGGCACGCTCGCCCTCATTGGCCAAGAGACCACCCGGACACACCCCCTCCACGCCTCCTGAGCACTCCAGAGGAGGTGGTGGTGGCGGCGGAGGAGGAGGAAGTGGAGGAGCGCACCGTAGGCTAGAGTCCAGCTACGACCACCACAAGGGCCTGGGCAAGAAGCGCAAGGCCACCAGCGGCGTGTCCCCTCCCGTCACCCCCTCCTCGCCCCGGCAGCCTCCCAAGTCGTCCCTGGGCCTGTCGTCCCCGACTCCCCCCTCCTCCTCCTCACATTCCAGCTTCTTCTCCTCCTCTTGGAAGAAGGACAGCAAAGGGGCGGGAGCAGCCTCAGCGGCGGGGGCGGCCTCCCTCGGCCTGGACAAGAAGCTCGACACACAGAAGGTGAGGCTTGCTACTAGGGATGCGAATTATCGATTAATTGATTAATCGTTAGTTGATTGCCTTATCGATCGACTTACGATTAATTGATAAGCTGCATTTTCCCCCTGAATTCTCAATGTCACTCTGGGCGGAAAAGAACAATATTAAAAAGTGAGATGAAATGCTACATTTAAATGAATTTCTATTTCAATTCTTTAATCCAAAGGTAATTTAAATATTCCCACTATTCACACCCTTCTTTACACACACTCTTCACATGCCCATTTCACCTGGGTGTCTTGTCAGTTAAATTGTCGATTAATTGCGATTCATGTTTTTTAATCGATTAGCGCATTAATCAATTAAGGTCAATACATACAGTATGAATACTAGGGTTACAATTTGTTTGATGCCGGTGTCATACACATGCCTTTAGCCATAAACATTATGTCAATGTCATAAATGTTTTATGGTCATGAAAATTTGACATTATTTTGTGCTGTCTTTACAGAAACTGTATGTCACTTACTAATAAGTCATAAAATGTTTGACAACATTGATGTGTTAATGACACCTCTATGACACTGTTATGACAGTCATGTCATACGTATGACGCCAGTGTCAAGTAAACTGTTACCACCATCAATACTAGATGCCGTGTTCAGCCATTTGACTTGGCTCGACCCTGGGGGCTGCTGTCTTAGCGCTGCTGTCTTACGGTAGGGATGCATAGACGCGAATTTGACCAAATGAAGCGAACTTCGCCATTCATTCCTATGAGGGAGACGAAGGCAAGTGAACAGGAGCGAAGGGAAGCGAAATGATTAAAACAAGTTTAATACTTTTATTATGCAAATGAGGAGCGAATTTTGCGTGTGGCGGCCAATCAAATCAGCAACACAAATGTTTCATTCAATTTGATTGGCCCAGGGGACCTGATGACGGTAGAGCTTTCAGAATGGAATTTTGCCCCTCTTCACCTCGCTCGTTTCGCCTGCTATGTGTCCCTAGCGTTAGCTGTTTTAGGTTTAGGTTAACATGGCGGTGATCTGACATCAGCCGTTTGTTCCAATACCAAGGAGTGGTCAACTCGGTATCTAGTAGAGGTGGGCGATATGGCAAAAATGTCACATCACAGTTTTTTTACATAAAATCTCGATTTCAAATTATTTTTTATCAAGCTCTTCCATCGGAAGCGCTACAAACATTTCTGAATGGATTTTTAATAAGGCCTATATCATTTGGTTTCAATATACTTGTAATTGTGCATGTGCAAACATGCTTAACAAATTAAGATGTAAACAAACTGAACATCATCACTATGATAAAGTGAGCATCCTCACTCCAAGGCGATCTATATGATTCATATGATTTCTCTGCTTTGGCAGATTTTCAACGATCTACTCGATTTCACGATTCACTTTCATATCACACACCCCTACTGTGTCTAGTGTTCATATCTATGGCTTCTGGCGATGAGGAGTACAGAATAGGGGTAGAACTCAGACTAGTTCCTCCTGCCCTTTCCTGTTGCTTGAGGCCTCTAGCCTCTGTGAGTGCATCTTAATATGGGACCTTGACTCCTCCACTTGCCTCCTCCACTCGCTTCTCGTCATGATGACATCACTGACAACAGCATTATATTTCAATATCTTGCAAAAGCTCAATTTTAGAGTCTTTTTCTCGTTTGCAATTGGGATGGTGAATGAAAAACAGTCCCTCAAAAGTTGTTGTGGCTAGGCTGACAGCTGGGAAACTTTATCGTTTTCTCCACGGAGGAGGGGCCAGGAGGCGGGGCGAGGAGACAAGCGCAAGTGGAGGAGGCAAGGTGGCATATTAAGATGCACTCTGTATCACCCTAGCCAGGCCACGCCCTCCTAGTGATGCAACAGTTTCACTATTGCTTCTAGTCAGGTCAAGAGCAATGTAAATATCGTTTCTGATCTCCAGAAAAAAACGGGAGCCCCACCCACTTTGTCGGACACCAGTCAACCAGTACCAAACCTAGGGAGGCGGGTCAACCTTGCCGTTTGGGAAACGTTAATTGTTATGCTCTTGGTCAGACCGCAGTGTCACCCTGCTTTTGTGGAGAAAACAATAACATTTCTCTTCTGTCAAAGTAGGCAGCACAACTTTTGGGAGGCTTTTCCCCTGTTCCCCTGTTCAATCACTGTTGAAAATGAGATAATGACATTTTAATTGTACTTTTACGAGATATTGAATTAAAAAAACTTCAGCAGAAACTAGTTCGACTTCCACGCTATGTATGCTCGTCAAATTGAACACTCAGTGTTGGTTCTACTACTCTCTGAGTCAATTAACACTCCTGAATGGACTGTGTTTTAGTTTTTGTCCGGATGTTAAATAACATGCGTAAATGTCTAATGTCTAAAATCGCTCAAAATAAGGTCATGTTTACCTTTACCATCTAGTTCTAATAGATACATCTAACTCAGTGGTGCTCAAACTATGGTACACGTACCACTGGTGGTACTTGACATTTCTGGTGGTACTTGGAATGCCAATATGAACCTCTCCTGTATTGACCGGCAAAAGTGAATATGGAAGGTCTTCACTGTGATATTCTTATGGTGGTTGTCAAGGTGGTACTTGGAGAGCTCAATATTTTCTCAGGGGGTACTTCACACAAAAAGTTTGAGAACCACTGATCTAACTAATACAAACAACCCTGTATGTGATGTCTTGTGGTTAACCTTATCACCACCTGGACCCTCTTTCTCAAAAGCGTTGTTGCTAACCAGTTAGCAACTTGATAGTTTGCCAATGGGAAATAGCTTTGCAACCAAGTAAGTTGCTAACTTGGTTAGCAATGACACTGTCGAGAAACTCACTGCTGATTTATGACGAAATACAAACATGGGCCATTCCTCATACATTCAAGTGTATGAGCCTTGGAAGTATGTCAGCCTAATTTGTCACGCCCAGTGATTGGATACGCTTTGGTGAACTCTGTGTCACTGTATCCAATCACTGGGGCGTGATTACGAAGGCTGATACTTTGATAAATGCATCCATGGATTGTGTTGTTGTGGCTAAATGAAGCCCTCCTCTTCTCTTTTGTTGTCTTTTTCCTTCTCTGCAGCCAAAGCTTCACCACTGAGGCAGGTCAGCCTTAGGACCACTAGGAGAACAAGCCTACTGCCACCTATTGCCACAGAATTTATATGCACAGGACAGACCGGGCGAGCTGTACTGAACACAGCTGGCTCCAGTATTTCTTTCTTTTTTTGTATGTGTGTGGGTGGGTGTGTTTGTGCGTGTGTGAGTGTATGGGTATGTGTGTGACTTTGTAAAAGTGTTTATGAAATGTGAATATGCGAGAATGAATGAGACAGAGAGAGAGAGAGAGTTGCCTCCCCGAGTATGAGTACAGATATACCTCAAGACTTTCCTAAGATGCTGCTAAATAGAAAAAAATTGTCAATTAATGGAAAAAAATGAATTAAATATCCCTAACACTTGAATAACACGGCTTTGTTTGTTTTCTTCTGTGCCTGGAACAGCAGATGATATGCCCCACATCTGTGGATGATGACTATTGTATGTTTCCACTCCAGTTTTGTAGACAATATTGCTAATATAACAGAACACAAGTGTCACATATTATTCACATTAGTGGTTAAGCTCAGGTATTTTGTTGGACATATTAGGGTAGTTATATTACATTACATTGCGTTTGGCAGACGCTTTATAACCAAAGCGACTTACAAACAATACGCTATTTAAGTTGAAGTGCACCATTTAAAATAAATGAAGTGCATACCGTTCTCTTAGGATAGGTAATGTAATTGTATACAGTACATGGTAGCTTACTATCGGTTGACATAAAGCATACATTGGAAGATTGCATAGATGTACTTCTACTACACTAAATGGAGTGCCAGACACATGAGACTGGCATTATTGAACGTTCATTGTCTTTCCTACAATAATGAAACCCATAGCAAACAGATATTTCAATAAAATCAACATAGGTGTGATGTCAACAACATCTGCGCATGATCGGTCTATTGTAGTGTTTCTCATCGGGTGCTCTACAGCCTCCCAGGGGACATTGGGGAGCCCAAGAGGGTGGAGGTGTTGAGAGTGACACAGCAGGGAGGGGGCGCTGCCTAGTTGTATTTGGGTGGCATTAGTATATTTTTTATTTTGTAATAAGGGGGCGTTGGTGGGCTGACGATGAAGTTACGGGGGCGTTGGGAGGCTCATGATGAGGTCCAGGGGGCTTTTATTCCAAAAAAAAATGTTGAGAACCACTGGTGTGGTGGTTATCCAACAAAGTTACCTGGGTTCACTGACTTGTTATAGTATACAAGTCAGTGCCTGGGTTAAATGTGATTGCTAGCAACGCCCCTTAAATAGAATTCATTTTTCCTTGATTAATCAGCAATTCCTAACTGAAAATGCAGAAACTATAAAGCAACTGCTTCCATAGAAAACTGTAAAACGCTTTTTATGTTATCTAGAATTTTTGTCCTTTTAGCCAATCACTACCCTGATTTCTAGCAAAGAAATTTATTTTAAAAATATGTGACATTTGTAGTTTGAATACTAAACGAATGTTCAATATAAAATCAATATTTAGCCGAGGACCGAGGAAAGGACGCCAGTTTACTGAGTGTCTGGGTCACACGACTTTGAGTGTATTCCAATATGCGACCTTGCGTCCTCCACTTGTGCTTATGGCCTCACGTTTTGTGTCTGTGGAGAAAGCTTTTGTAACGTATAATGCTGCTGCTGGGCACAGAGCTAG
Organism: Engraulis encrasicolus; assembly: GCF_034702125.1. NCBI lineage: Eukaryota > Metazoa > Chordata > Actinopteri > Clupeiformes > Engraulidae > Engraulis > Engraulis encrasicolus. The sequence goes on along the minus strand of NC_085866.1, from coordinate 20,833,669 downwards.
ATACAGATTTGGGTCCCCATGACATTGCATGTTGAGTGGAGGGCTCTTTTGGGTGTTTATTTTTGCCCTTGGCCCGGCCAAAGGCTGTCAGATGCTCTGGAGCTGTTGTAGGGTGGTGGGTGGGGGTGTGGACATGTAATGCAAGGAAGACCCACACACTGATGGGCTCCCTTTTAACCCTTTTTTATTTTCATGACGTTTCAGGGCACCACGCCTTTTCCTCAGACTAGGATTGCGTTCCAATATGCGACCTTGCGTCCTCCACTTGTGCCTGTGGCCTCACGTCTTGCTGATGCCCCGCCTCTGTGGAGAAAAAAATTAAGTTTCCCCGCTGTCAGCCTAGCCAAAACAATTTTTGGGAGACTATTCTTCATTCACCATCCAGTTTGCAAATGAGAAAATAGCTTTACAATTGAGCTTTTGCAGACGACTGTCCCCCACATTTGGGTTTGCATGTCCACCCACAAGAACCCTGGTTCGAGTCCGGCTGGGGTTATTTCCCGATCCTCCCCTGTCTCTCTGTCCCATTCGCTTCCTGTCACCATCTTCGACTGTCCTGTCAAATAAAGGCATAAAAGCCCCTAAAATAAATAAACAAATAAAGCTTTGAATTGTGTGTGTGTTCACAACGTTCCTAAGTGTGTGTGGGTTAGTGGCAAGAGGAGAAGTTGCTCCGCTTCTGCACCAGATGGCGCCAGGCAATCACATAGCTGTGACCCACACAGCATCAAGACTGGAAAAATACAGTCAGGATGCATTTGTGATGTAATTCACCTTGGACAAGACAAGACAAGACATCTCCCAGGCCTCTCTTTACAGTGATGCACTGCATCTGCACTGGAACATACACATTAAATCAGCTTGTGTGTGTACATGTGTGTGGTGTGTCTTTGCATCTGTGCTTTTTCTTGGCTGACTAGAGCCAAGTAGAGGGTAATGTAATGCACTTACAGAGTCTCCTTTAGCTCAAACGTCTAACCGTGACCCTATCACACAACATTGCAGGTATCTAGTATCCAGATCACTATATCTACGTGTAAATATGTAATTACATTAAGTTGATACACCCTTCCTGCAGCCCTCCCCCAGAGTGGAAATAGAGATAGTGTTTACCGGTGCATTGCATTTTCTGCATCACCTACTGTACTGCATATGGCGATGTACCTAACAACCTTAATGCATTCAAATTGACTGGTGGGCGGATTGCTCTCTGGAATAATATTGCAAATGTACTGTACTGTACCATGAATATGAACCATTGTTCTTTTCTCGGTTTGTTTATTTATTTTATTGTGTTATGCAGTTGTATCTATCAGGTACTTGACTGCTCAGTTAGGAAACAAAATGCAAACAGAAATGAAAAACAAACAAATAAACAATTACAGAAAGTTTGGCCTCACGTATGCCCTACTACTGTACTATTTAGTGAATGTAGGCGGTGTAACAGAGAGAATGGGTGGGTGTTTCCTTTTTCCATTTAGAATGTGATATGTGATATAACAGGAAAACAAAGCCAGGATTATTGTTGTCTGTGAACTGATAGCTGTGTGTTTTTAATGACTTTTGTAAAATAAGACTCAGTTGCCTTGCACAAATATTAGATGAAGTGGTGGGAGTATTAAAGAAAAAAAAATGTTGAAAAGAAATGGCAACTGGAAGTGGATTCAATCACACACATACAATAACACCACAGACATCCTGTATTTGAAAAAAAAAACCTGTGGTTCAATGTGGAAAAGAACAAGCTCAAGCACGAATGTGTTTCTCAGTTTTTTATTGGTCAGAGAGAGCTTCTCTTCTCATAGTAACTCATGGTCTACAGTAACAAACCCTAGAGGTCTGGGATATGCATTAACCGTTATTATAATCTTCCTGCATGGACCCCTAATATCCTCAAAGCATTCCTCTACATGCAACTCTGCTGCAAACCTCTACGGATAGGGAGGGAGAGATTTCGGTGTGAGATCTAGCAAGGACAGGACTGGTAGATTTTATACTGTATATTATGTGGGTTTGCAACTACTACGGTACAGTGGGCATCATAGACAAGCACTGTGCTGCCTGGTAGAGTCACCTTTCATACTGAGTGTGGAAAAGCTCTTGCAGACTACTGTTGTGTATCTTTGCCTGTCAGACAGTAATAAATATCACTTTCCTTCAAACGAGTTGATTCAGTACAACTGAAGTAACAATCTTTTTTCTGCTAGAGCAAAATATGACATTGGCAAAAAAAACGCCCCCAAAGATTTGAAAAAAAAAAACGTTTGTTATATTTATGTGATATTCCATAGTAACATATTTACTATTTCTAATATAAATAGCCAAACTATACTTCCCTGGTTTACAACACATACTAAAAATCCTTTGGCAGATGAGAGAGAGAGAGAGAGAGAGAGAGAGAGAGAGAGAGAGAGAGAGAGAGAGAGAGAGAGAGAGAGAGAGAGAGACAGAGAGAGAGAGAGACAGAGAGAGAAGTACAGATTGAATATCAAATCCACTGTTGACGACTCAGACTGAATTACATACATTTACACCTCATTTTTGTGTTGATATTTCTGACAGATGGCTGTAACTTAATGCCTTGCATTAACTTACACCATATTGGTATTACCCAATGACTGTATATTACTATACAACGCATTGTAATGGCTTGGATCATCCTTTAGTTCAGTGGTTCCCAACCTTTTTTGGCTCGGGACCCCATTTTGACATCCCAAATTTCTAAGGACCCCCAACGCATATTTTTACACACCTGAAATTTGACCTGTAGATATTTCTGAAAAAATACAAGGATTAATGTGGCATCTCAATCAGAATATGAATTAATGTTACATAAATTAGGGTATCAGTATTCTTTTCACACACCAAGACATCTCAGGTGATCCAATTAGAATTTCAGGCGCTCCCATACGGGGTCCCGACCCCAAGGTTGAAAACCACTGCTTTAGAAGCTGTTTCCACATAGCCTGCTATTTTTGATAACACATTGGTTTTGGACTTCCATTTACATGTAAACAGAGATTTAAAACCCACATATCAAAAGTCCTGCTTTAAAAATATCCCATTTAGGGAGCCAAAATGCACTTGTTATTACAATGGAGTTTTTATTTTTATCCACATGTTGCGTTTGCACCTAAACAGGAGAGAAAAAGATCCGCATTTAAAAATAGCAGGCTACGTGGAAACAGCACCTTAGTTAAATTGCACTCCAGGTATCCTATCCCACACATAGGTATTTATCCATTATCATAATTTTAACTGCAAGAGTCAGCTGTGGTAGTAGTACATCTTCTGGTGTTCCTAACTGGAACGTACAGCATCTTCACTACATTCATTTTCAAGTGATTTGACAAACCTACAAGTGGATCTACAGTATGGCGGGAAACGTAGCACTGTACAAGGTTGAGGTTTTTTTAAACATGACAGCAGACAAACTTGGTTTTCTTTTGTTAAATGTTACACACAAAACCAGCAACATGTAATAATTTGGACTTGAATACATTTACAATCATACCGAATCAACGAATCAACTAATACAGAAACATGGAATTAAATCTTTTTTTCCCCTTGTGAATCCTAGAGCTTACGCATTGTCTTTATAAATAGGAGGCTAGTAGGCAGTGAGAGTGAGTAGTGGGTTGAAGGTCCGCTGTCGGAGTAGTGGTGTACAGATCCCATGAATGACAAAGGAAATCAGAGGCCCATTACACCAGGAAGTGAAGTGTGTGTGTGTGTGTGTGTGTGTGTGTGTGTGTGTGTGTGTGTGTGTGTGTGTGTGTGTGTGTGTGTGTGTGTGTGTGTGTGTGTGTGTGTGTGTGTGTGTGTGTGTGTGTGTGACATTAGTTGTAGACGCCAGTGGTTTTGACCAATTTCTTCTAAGATAACTGTTCAAACATCATCTCCCTGAGATTTTCAGTCAAGCAGGAAACATCTCAGAAACAGGCAGACATAACAGGGAAACACGAACAGTACTATATCATGATGAATGATGGCATGGACTTAAATGGCAAATAGTGTTGAGAAAACCATACGTGCATTAGGAAAAGCTCTACATTTAGTAGCATCATCATAGTCTAATTTCATAGTCTAGAGTGTTTCTCCCCCTTTAAAATGCTTTTGTAATAGATAGCTTGCATGGAAAACAATCTCTACTTGTGACGTATACAATTAGCCTGGCTTTAAGCCTGTCTTTACACCGCAATTCAGGATGTGCCACACAAAATCGACATAATTGCTAAGTAGCAGCACTCCCTCTGTTTGCTGATTGGTCCAGTAAGATTCTACTAGTCGAGCGTATCACTGTAAACAAACCCAGACGTTGCAGCCATTTTTGCAGCGCTAATAATACATCCTTCAACACAGAGAGTTGAATTTCAAACTCCTCTGGTTGGCTTTAATCGCAAAGTGTTGTTGAGGGCTCGATCAGATGATTTTGTCCTGGCCCTGCCCTGGTCTAAGCTCTCATCAGCCCTGTATGTATGTAGAGACAGGGTTGCCAGATGAGGTTGAGGATTTCCAAACCAAAAAATACTCCAAACCCGCCGGGAAGCACTCAATCCCGCCCAATTCTATTGATGTCTATGACCAAAATTTGGGCGTTTTTTTCTTTACCCGGACACGGCCATCCTAAGCATCCCAATTGGGCGAGACACCGTCCAATCTGGCAAGACGGATGTAGAGATAGGCTTGCAGCCAGGCTAGTGGATTACCACCACACTCACCCCCATGTCTAAATTACGGGGAAGGTAGCCTGCTGTACACTGTAGGGACAGCAAAACAGTAAAACCATGAACCATCCATCTTACCCTAACAGCCATGGGTGTAAATATTTTAGGTGTGGATGGTGGGGACATATCCATACCACTTTTGAGATGAACCTACAACTATCTTATCCCCACCACCTTTTCCAAAATTATAATGGAAAGAATAGTTGACCCAGACAATTTATCATAATGTCCCAACCACTTTCAAAGCCAAATACACATCTTTGCTGACATCAATCGACACATCATGCCTGAACGCCGTCCATGTTCAAATAGGAAATGGGAAGTGAACATCAGAATTACACAAGCCTAATTTACAGGCGGATTAAGTCCTATCCCTGACAACTTCCTTCCCCTTGCCAAGAGTGTGATTCACCACTCGGCACATTATGAGGCATGTTTTTAAAGGGCACTGCATCACGCTGTGGTGGTTTCTGGCTGAGCTGAGACTGTGCCTAATTCTCTCCCGAGAAGGCTTGAACCTGAAGGTTGAATGAGAATTAAGAATGAAGACTGTGAGACGTGGAGCCGGAGCGTGCCCGACCGTGACAAACAGCTTTTCTGGCGTAGCAGTGGCCACACATAATGCGATATCATGATGGGAAACAGCCTCGCTTTTGTATGACAGCAGAGTCGGCTGCAGTCTAGTCGCGTGAAGTATAAATGCCATTAGTGATGGTTAAGTCACGTCTCTCTGCCGCTGTCATGACACGCATGCCCATGCTCATGAAAGACTTCCTCTGGTCGGCTGTGGCCTTGGTCACCAGTGTCACAAATGTCCCCAACACGCTTGGCTGGACAAATCGCATGAATTGCACGAATCATGCTGCAAGGAAATCTCTAACTGGTCGCCATGCAAGGAGACACGAAACTAGGATTTTTTTTCATGGAGTGTCAACTGGACATTCTTGTGGAACATTCTAGAATTCTGTAGGGATGTAATACGTAACCCAAGATGGGCACAAAATACTTCCAATGTACACGTGGATGTGCCATTGTCCTCCAACCATGACAATTGGCAATAATAATTCTAAATATTTAGCTATTTATGTATCCTCTCAAAATTACAGGGTCCAGTTGATTTTCATTTACAGATAACTAAAATTAGACAAAAAGGCAGACATCTGTCAACCAATGAACATCTTTTGTTTGGAATCGCAGCATTCTAGAACTGCAAAGAATGTGTCCTCAGGGTTTATGATACAGCACTCAGGAAATACTGGGCACAACACTGCCATTATCGACATCACAATTAACACTACTGCACTTCCTGCATGGACTATACTGTACTGTACTGTACTGTACTGTACTGATGTTTCTGATATTAAGTCATCAGACTGATATGACCTTGCTATTATATTCACTAAAATACACGTGAGGAACAACAGTGTGTGTTGGTTACGTAACCGTAAACGTTAACAATTATTTTGTTGACTTGACCTTACGACTGGCATGGTTAACTTTTCACACATAAACAAGAAGACATAAATGTGGCTTCACTATTGCATTGATTGTAAAAAAAAATGTTCCAACAGAAATCCCTTTCATTTCCATGAGTGAGCAGCACTGACAATTTGTGTTCCTAAAGAGCAGCAATGCACTTTGTTTGACACCAAACAGCACAAGCCTTATTTCTGGCCTCAAAAACATCGATAATAACTATTTCTGGATAGGTTTTGTTTGCTGCTTCATAAAAAAAAATACTTTTTGATCCGTTTCCACCTTGTTGCCTTCCTAACCTCACGGACAGACACAGGACACACGAGACGTAATGTGGGTAGGTATGATACGTAATGTGGGTAGGTATGAAACATACAGTGCTAATACAACACTTAGAGAGTACTCTGGGACCGAATACACTCTGATAAAATGATAAAGTAAAAATAAGTGTTGGATCAACACTGCAAATTTTGCTGTGTGTCAGTATACGGCCCCTCCTCTGTACATGACTCACAGATTCGACAGGCCTGACAAAACGAGGTGAGGATGGTCGGCTAGCAGTCAGGATGACGATGATGATACATGTGCGCTAAAATCTACTGAGAATTCTTCCTACAGGCTATTCCTCTCAGTATAAATATTACTCTGCAAGGCTCATGCTGGGAAAAAAGTATTGGATGTTGTCTGTAATTTTTTTTCTCCTTTTTTGTTCTCAGCTAATTCATAATTGTCCGTTCTTGCTTCCCAGTGTCATTTGACACATGTCTCAGTCCAATGACACGACACCTTTTCGTCTCCCACCACCTCCTAGTATTACATAACACATATGCCCAGCCTTTTCACAGTATATACTTAAGTGCTACAGATTGCAATTCTGGAAAGGCTTTCAAATGTATTGTCCTGTCAACATACAGTACGACACAAGATAAAACGCTATTGGTTGGTAGCACAGCCTCTGCCAGCAGCCAATCAAACGGCTGAGAGCGGATGTGCAGATGTCAACTCCTCTTATTATTTTTTACTCTTTTTTTTTTTTACAGGTCACAGTATGAGCTCGGCCAACACTGGATGGACATATTGTTTCCCAAGTTAGCTGCCTAATTGGGACCAGTCTTTAGAAGAAGAAAAAAAACACCCTTACGAGCATTATTGTCCCTTTCTTTCTCCTTTCTTCCTCTCATCCTTCCTTCCTTCTGTTCTGTCCATCCTTTCTTCCTTCCATCTTGTCCTCTACTCCTCAGACCACAATGGGAGTGTCTGAGAAGACGGAGCTGATGGACTCTGCCACGGATTTCTTGCGGTGGGCCTTGCCCTGCGGTCCGTCCCCGTCCTCCTCCCCGTCCTCCTCTCCTCCGCTGGGGTTCAGCTTCCCGTTCTGGCCCTGCAGGTCCTTGGGGTCTGCGGGAGCAACATGGCGATTATTACACTCAACTGACAACTTTTATCCAAAGCGACTCACAGCAATTTTAGATACAGGCAGGGCAAAAAATAACTTTGTTTATCATCAGCCAAAATGGTCAGTAGATGCTATTCTAGCCAAACTCACCAATGGGTCAAAATGGCTGGTAAGTTAGTATTTTCTACCAGCCAAACTGAAATTCCACCAGCATGTGGCTGGTTGGCTGGTGTTAATTTAGAGCCCTGGATACAGGGTGTTGGTTACAGTCCCTGGAGCAATGGGGGAGTTGAGTGCCTTTCTCAAGGGCACTTCAGTCATAGATAGAGGTATAGAGAGAGGTAAGAGTGGGATTTGAATCTGCAACCTTCTGATCTTAAGTTCACCTCCCTAACCACTATGCCACGGCTGCCCCCCTACATGGCGATTAAAGGAGAACTTCGGGTAATTTCAAGATGCAATTGTATTGTTTACGCTACTCTTGACTTGTCAGCATCTGATGGCATCACATTTTATTGAAAGCCCATTGGGAAACTCCAACTCCCATTGTCATTGTGACAGCACTCCACAGCACACAAGTGAACACTGCACACAACGAAATTGCATTTATGCCTCACCCGTGCAAGGGGGCAGCCCTCAGTGGCGCCCCATGGGGAGCAGTGCGTTGGGACGGTACCATGCTCAGGGTACCTCAGTCATGGAGGAGGATGGGGGAGAGCACTGGTTGATTACTCCCCCCACCAACCTGGCGGGTCGGGAGTCGAACCGGCAACCTCTGGGATGCAAGTCTGACGCCCTAACCGCTCACCCATGACTGCTATTGTTTATCCCTATCTGAGATTTTGGCTGTTGCTAGTCTGGTGTGGTACGAACAATACAGCTGCATGTTGAATTTGTCTGTAATTGTCGGAGCATAGTCACATTGAGATCTAGACTAGAGTAGGGGTACTCAGGGTATGACAAAAAGGCTTATAAGGGGTACGCATAACAAAAAAGGTTGGTAAACGCTCCTGTGGCCCCTTAATGCACACCATACCTCCTGTGGCACACTGCAATAGACAGTGAAAGTTAACTACTATAGTACTACACTACTATGACAGTGAACGGGGCCTTTAGTAATACATTAAGACTTGGTCATTGCCATCTTGGTAACAGCTAATTCATAATGCCATGTCTTAGGGGGTTAAGCCCCTGCTTAACGCCCAAAAGGGAGCCGTGCAGCGGGACGGTACCATGCTCACCAACCTACCCCACCAACCTGGTGAGTCGGGAGTCAAACCAGCAACCTTTGGGCTACACGTCTGACGCCCTAACCGCTTACCCATGACTGCCCACCATGGGGTAATGGGAATGTAATAGTGGGATCTTACGTATGATATGGGTTGGGATTTAGTGTAGTATGGTATCCCTGTGCAGAATAGTAGTAGGAATGTAATGGTGGGTGCTTACCTGTGCTGTGGCTGAGATTAGTATAGTGTACTGTCCCTACAGGTGTGGAGTGGGACTGATAATCTGTGTGGGAGTGTAATAGTGGGAAGATTTACCTTTGTTATGGTTGTTATTTAATGTAGCATGCTATCCCTGTAAAGAGAGGGAAAATACTGGTGGCGGTAGTGTGATGCTGGGGTGGTAGATGGGATCATGCACTGTAGTATGCTATCCCCGTGCAGAGTGGGAGTGATAGTGGAAGTGTGTTAATAGGGACTCACCTTTGTTGTGGTTGTAATTTAATGAACTATGCTATCCCTGTATGTGGCCCTTAATAGTGGTGATACTAGTGGTTGAGTTGTTGTGGTAATCTCTGCATGGAGATTAACCATGGGAGGACTCCCAAAACGTTTGGCTGGACAAATCGCATGAATTGCACGAATCATGCTGCAAGGAATCTCTAACTGGTCGCCATGCAAGGAGATATGAAACTAGGGTTTTTTTCAGTGAGTGTCAACTGAACATTCTTATGGAACATTCTAGAATTCAGAAGGGATGTCTGCATGGAGACTAACCATGAGGGGACTTACCTTTGTTGTGGTTGTGATTTAGTGAACTATACTGTCCCTGTACAGGTATGTGGCACTTAAGGGCCGTACACACACGTCGCTGCTATTTACTCGCTACTTGCTCACTCGCCTACTTGCCACTCGCTCTGGGTGATTTTGTTTACTGGTTGTCATGGTTCCCGCTGTCCGCGCCAATAACGTGCGTACGAAACAAAATGTAGACATACGCTGTTTAACGTTGATCGTGTGCTGTGCACAACCATGCATATGAGCCTTTGATGGTGTACACTGTATGTATTTTCCTCAACACTTTTAACCAAAGTGTGATGGCGTGCAGAAGTTGGGGTGGTCAGAACACCACAGGGGCAACGTCACCTGTCAATAATCTGTATTCTGCATTCCAATTGGTTACTCGCTTAACTCGCGTCGCTCGAAGATAAAATAAGTTTATCTCGGAACCCGCCCACATCGCATCGCTTGTACTCTCCTCGCCTACTCGCCAGCGAGACTCGCTGGAACACGTAGACATTCTATTGACTTCATCCGCTGAGCGAGTAACTAGCAGCGACGTGTGTGTACGGCCCTTTACAGTGATAATACTAGTGGTTGAGTTGTTGTGGTTGAGCATCTCTGCATGGAGACTAACCATGATTTACTGAACTATGCTATCCATGTATGTGGCACTTAGTATAGTGGTAATTCGTGTGGTTCAGTTGTTGTGGTTGAGTGAGTGTAACCCGACGTATTACTGTGCACTGCGTCCCCCTCGGGGGCGCGAACTCGCCACCACGCCTATGGGAGTCACAGCACGATACCGCTCGACCAAGAATCTAGTCTCCCAGTCCAACGGCATCGACACTGTATGAGGCTTTGGGAGGGAGGTTTACTAACGTTCCACGCCAACTCTGCTAGTTAGCCTCCGTTACATGAGCATGTTTGCTTCGAGACATCATAACTATGGGAGGACTAACTCACCTTTGTTATGGGTGATATTTTATGAATGTGGCCCTTAAAGTGGTAGTGGCAGTGGTAATACTAGTGGTTCAGTTGTTGTGGTTGAGCATGTCGGCATGGAGACTACCCATGATGGGAGGACAGGACTCACCTTTGTTGTTGGGGCAGCAGAAGCAGCGGCAGGGCGTGAGGTACAGGTAGATGAGCACTAGCACCACACTGGCCAGGCAGCCCACCAGGGTGGTGTAGGCTGTGTTGAGCGTCTCCCCGTTGCCGTTGATGGTGAAGTTGTGCACCTTCACCACCACGTACACCGTCTCGTTCAGCACCTCGCTGGTGGCCACGCAGGTGTACGTGCCCGAGTCCTCCGCCCGCACCGAGCTCAGCTGGAGCTTGCCGTCCGCCAGCATTACGGCGGTCGTGTTGCTATTGGTGACGACCGAAGCCGCTGGCGGCACCGGTACGTTGCCGGGCAGTGTCCACGTTTTGATCATGTCCCGCTGCCGGGTGTCGCAGCTGAGCATCAGCGTCTGCTCCAGGTAGGTCTCCTCCGCCTCCTCCTTGAAGGTGCTGCAGTTCAGCTGCACGTTCAGCTCGAAGACGCCCACCGTCCGCTTGTCGCTCGGCATCACGCAGGTGTACTCGTCCCGGAAGTCGTAGGCCGAGCTGAACTTGCGCAGGTACCAGTGTGCCAGCAGGCTGTAGAGCTCGCAGTCACACAGCACCGGGTTGTTGTGGAAGTACAGGCCATTCTTGATCCAGCCCGGCAGGTTCTGGAGCTCCTGGACGGGCAGCACCTTCACCCTGTTGGAAGACACGTCGAGCAAGCTCAGCTTCTCCAGCCGCGTCTTGTCCTTCACCAGCTCCAGGGGGAACCGAGAGATCTGGTTCTGGCTCAGGTAGAGCTTCTGCAGGCTGTTGAGGTTGTTGAAGGCCGTGCGGTCCACCTGCGATAGGGGTGGGCGATGTGGCAAAAAAATGTCATATCACGATTTTTAAACATGAAATATCGATTTCGTTTTTTTTTTTAAAATCACGATCTTCCATCCAAAAAATAAAAACAACAAAAATCAAACACTCATAAAGTGCACAATTAGAACACAATAATGTAAAGAATAAAAGTGAAGACAACAACACAAGTAAGTAAACATCACTTTGATACTGATAGTTAACATCCTCACTGCAAGACGATCTATACGATTTCTTCACTTGGGCAGTTTCGAGACGATCGATTCACTATTTATATCGTCATATCACCCAGGGCCTGCAGAGATTTTGGAGCCCCCAAGCAATACTGGTCCGGACAGGTCCCTCATAATTAAATAATAATAATGTTTTTTTTAGTCAATCTCAATTTGGGAGGAGCCAATTTTTGGGGGCAAAGTGGTTGAGGCCCTAAGAGCTCTGCTTACTCTGCTTATGCCTAGCGGCTGCCCTGATGTCGCCCACCTGCGAGATGCGGTTGTTGTAGAGCAGCAGCACCTCCAGCTGCTCCAGGGGCTCGAACATGAACTCGCTCAGCAGGTCCAGGCTGTTGGACGACAGGTCCAGGTAGCGGAGCTCCTTGACGTTCACGAACGCCTCGGACGACAGGAAGTGCAGCCCATTGTGGCCCAGCAGCAGGTTGCGCAGCCGGGAGAGCTTGACGGGTGTCCACTCGGCACGCAGCTTGGTGATGTTATTGTAGCTGAGGTCCAGCACGGCCGTGTACGGCGGCAGGGAGGTGGGTACGGTGGTCAGGTACATCTTGGAGCAGCTGACCACGTTGCTGGCGCATATGCAGGTGGTGTGGCAGTTGAGCGCCGAGCCCTCTGCCCTCCCCAGGAGCAGCAGGGAGAAGCAAAGAGACCAGCCCACGGCGGCGCAGGCTCTCATTGAGGAGAAGAACATGCCTGTCACCTGATTGCCTAAGGTGTATGGAGGAGACATGGTTACAGTGCTGCTTGCCTCTGCTTTGCTCGGTCTATAACTTGGACTCGATTCTTTTTTCCAAACAATGAGGTCCATCAATGTGGGGGATCCATGCTCTTGTGCCCTACAAGAGGGGGACAGCAAACAGAAAGAGCTCTTTAATTATTCATCAGAATGCATGATGACTGACATTTTTTTCCAGAACTAAACGCTGACACCACCTTTGCGCGCACGTGCACACGCATTCCAGACAGACAGCACAGAAACATTTTGACTCTGAGCTAGCTTGAATGGTAAACAAACACAGATGTTACGCAAACGTAGATCTTTAAACAGAGGAAAATACAAGGTGATGCTCTGAAGCCGGGCAATATAGGCTAGCAAAAGTTACAGCAGCTGGAATGTTTTTGTCCTGCCTCGACTGATCAACGATAAGTGTTGCATTGCACCATTTCTCTCCTTGTATTTTCCGGCGATGGTAGAATAAAAATAAGATTAAACAGATCACAATTTAACAAGCATTATCCTACACACCAAGAGCATAGAAGACGTTACCTCCTGGTTGCCTTGACACAGATCACGCCATTTCCAGAGCAAATGCAAAGTGCGAATCCTCTCAAAACACAAGGCGCGAATCTATTTTATCCACAACACATCACAGCCATCGGTCCATCTAACACATGCACCTCCACACGCAGGGGCGAAGGAGGGGCACACGAAACAAGATCCAATTATTCCGACATCCAGCTGCTAAAAACGCGAGACTGATGTAGTCATACGCAAACAGGATAATGTTTTTAAAAAATACACAAGTTGGACTAAATAACGGTCACAATCTCAACGTCCCGCCTATCCCTAACTCACAAAGGCTGCTAGATAGATTTCTTTTTCGAAGGAAGGCGAGGGTGGAAAAAACGCCAGTCTTTTCGAGGCAAATCGGTGTTATTATGTATAAACCCGTCTCCTCTGAAGACACATCACCGAGGTCCAAGCTGCATCTTCTCCTCCTCGCGCTGAGTCGTTTGGACGCATGAGCAGTAGTGCGGAGAACAATCATCGGTGGGCTTAGAGCAAAGATCCACAGTACTTGGCTTAGGTGAGCACTCACCAA
>NC_085866.1:20792597-20815097 GCF_034702125.1 Engraulis encrasicolus | reverse complement strand
GCAGTGTTCATCTTCAGACGTGACAACATCTCCTGGACTCTGTTCTGCACCATCGAGGACAGCTATTTAAGTCCCCTTACCATGACATGTTATAAGATTCTTTGGACAGCGGTTTGCCAAAATAAGAAATGTACTTCGGCCCCATCTTCCCCAATGACTCCATTAATCATCCTCACCTTAGCCTGACAGATGACAGATATAGAACCTTGTTTAGCCATGGCTGGTGTAGCCCACATGTTAGAGGTTCCTCTGGGAATATACCGGTAGGTTCATTTTTTAGACTGCGGGTAGTCCGTTTGACATCAACCCCGGACCATTTAGAGGGGTAATTTAGTCTTAACCTCTTTGTGCAGAGTCTCTGTTATAGCCTAATTATTACCTGATACTTACCCTACTTACCTTAACACTCTCTGTACTGACATAGCAATGTTGTTATGATGGAGTTGAATCTTTTCAGCAGAGAATGAAAGGGCCCACCGGTGGGCCCTGCACTAAGAGGCTACTGGCCCAAATGGAAATGTCAATTATGATCATCTGAGTAGGGAAAGTTGTGTGTTCCTCTGCGACTGCGGGTTACTTCGGGCTTCTGTTGAGAGTCTGGTCCTGTACCATTGAGAAGCGTTATTTTGTCCTGTTGGTGTATATGGCATGCTCAGGTATCCGGCCAGACATGTTGTATTCAGTACATAGGATCCGATAATCTGATAAAACACCTCGTTGTCACCTACTCAGTGTGCGGCACGCACCTTCTTGCCACTTCATGATATTTTATTTCAGATAAGAGAGACAAAGGGTTTCCTGCTCCCACTTGTTTTTATTTTCCCGTGACGTTTCGGGTAATCACCCTTCTTCAGACGTTTATCTGGTCATTTGCTTGTCCTGCTCCCAGGTCACACGTTTGAATGTGCAGACTTTAACTCACTCATTGTATTTTATTTTAGGGAGCCAGCACCTCATTATTTGCTGTGCGTATTAGTGGTGTCAACAATAATCGATTTGGCAATAAATCGCAATGCGGGGCAGGACAATTCAAAAATTGATGAGGCAAATGCCATAATTGATGCGGCATATTTTTTTTAAAAAATGTCAATTACCTCTGTGGGCATTTCCGGAGCAAATTAACTTTAAATTAAATTAAAGCACTTCAAAACATTGCGGTGCATTGTAGAATTGGACTGAATAGATTAGAACAGAATCGTTACTTACCGAAATGTACCACCACTAGTGCGTACGCACAGTATTTCCCCACTAGTAGAGGGTAGGCTTGTCTGTTGTTGCAACCTCAGACACTGTACCGTAGGTCAGAGACTTAAGTCCAGACTGAGGCTTTTGGTTCTGCACCATTGAGAGACGTAACCCAGTCTGGCCGGCCTAAATGCCTCTGTCAATCACCCTGACCCGCACCAGACAGATGAGGCGATCAGTGGATCTCCTGAACAAGAAGACAATAGTAGGCAGTCAGAGACAGGAGAGAGAGGTGGGGGGGTGAATAATAAATAGCCCTTAAATGCATGGGACAAATAGCAGCTATTTATAGTCTAATAGCACCTGGGGCAGGTAACAATAGCATGCCAGCTGGTTTATTCATGCAGGCTCTCTCTCTCCGTCTGGATTTTGGGGTTCAATGCACACAGACAGCACCCCAAACAAGGTGCATGCTGGGGCGACATGTTGCTGGGGCACACTTGACCAAGGGGACTATTAAGGCTAGCCGATGTTGTATGTAAGTTAATGAAACATTTGGTTTGTTTTCCCCCAAAAAGGGGCGTAATGCACATTCACGAACAAAGTACCCGGATGGCCATTATACGTATCACACACACACTCTCAGTCACACACACACACACACACACACACACACACACACACACACACACACACACACACACACACACACACACACACACACACACACACACACACACACACACACACACACACACACACACACACAAATACACAACCAAATAAATTAATAAAAATGAGGTGCATGTAGTTGTACTGTGTGTATACTGTATGCACAGGAGGACAGTGAGGGCACTGTATAAATATGCTGAGTCATAATGGTTCCGGTGCATTATAATGCGCTCAATCAGACATGCAGTGTGAGGTCACACTAGAAATATGCTGATTCATGATGGTTCTGTGCTTTATTTTGGATGGCATGGATGTTCCTTTTTTTCAATCCCCTCTCTCTCTGGTCTTGGCTGCTGCTCATATTGCGTGGTCTCTTCCACTGCTGTGCATTTGAGTATGTCTGCATACACACACGCTCGCTCGCACACACACACACACACACACACGCACACACGCACACACACATGCTCGCATGCACGCACGCAGACACACACACATGTCTCTGTCTGTGCCTGTGTGTGCGTGTGTGTGTGTGTGTGTGTGTGTGTGTGTGTGTGTGTGTGTGTGTGTGTGTGTGTGTGTGTGTGTGTGTGTGTGTGTGTGTGTGTGTGTGTGTGTGTGTGTGTGCAGGCGGCCGCGTGTGTGAATCGTGTGTGGGTTTTACCACCAGTGTGGTCCAAGAGGGATGCCCATTGGCTCAGGCTACTATACAAACACCAGCCAACATTGTCTCTCCGTCCCTCACCTCTTATTGCCTAGCAACCAGGACCCGATCTTTTTTTTCCATGTCTAGCCTGGCGCTAATACAATGCTGTGAGGACTGCCCCAATGCTGTGGTTTTGTGCCTGCATTTTCAAGTCAACACATATATTTATGTCCAAACCACACACATGGTTATAAGACTGCAGTCACTTAGATTGGTGCAAGGCTGTTACATAATAATAATAATAATAGCACCTGTCTTAAAGCGATACTCCACCATTTCTGGAAATAAGCTCATTTAACAACTTCCCTTGAGTTATTAAATAATGGCATTTTCTCCCAGCTGTTCTCTTAGTCTGGTGATACTACGTGTAATTAAAATGCTCAGTTATTATTTATCACTTCATCACTTTACTGATATTGGTCCATCACTGGTACTTGTCCTGTCTTGCACTTTTGATGTCAGTCTGTAAGTGTCAGTCCTGTGTATGTCTGTGTCCTTACATTGTATAGAGAGAGAAACGTAATTTCATTTTCCTTGTATGACCTGTGCATATGAAGAAAGTGACAATAAAAGCTGACTTGACTTGACTTTACTTGTGCAGTTCCAAGCTAGCAGTTATTATTGAATGGAATGGGGGCCAGCAAGCTGTTAGCTGGTCCCGTTGGATTCAATCACAGTATATGGTCAGGCTGACTACATGCTTTTGCGTATGTACTGCACGCTAGTGCATTATGCGTGGTGGTGTGGTGCGGTGTGGTGTGGTGTGGTGCGCTCTTTAAGTTGAGGCGTGCTCCTCAAAAGCAACGGTAAAGCACTTCCATACACTTTTGTCACATGACGAAGTTTGCACATGACGATGTTTTCCCGCCGTGTTGGCGATTTTCTGTTGCTAAATGCGAAAATGCTCTGCTGCGCCCTGAACAAAACCATCCCTCAACCTAACCTGTCAGTAAAGCAATGTTTCTGCAGCTTTTTTTGCCAAGAAGAGCGAAATAAGTAAGGGATTGGCGAATTTTCGCAAAATTGTGCCCAGACCAAAACTATCCCAAAACCTAACCTTTCACAGGGCGTTGTGGAGCACGACTTAACTTACAAAGACATAGCTCTAGTGGACACACAAGATAGTCGGTTCAAATCAGCGTGTCATCTTTACGTTCTGTCATGATGCCATGTTGATACGGTTGAATTAGTTTTGACAGGAGAAATGCAAGTGAACTGTAAAACTCAAGTCATTTAACTGAAAAGAAGGTATAAAATGGTCTCATTTCCAGAAATTGTGTAATATCGCTTTATGTAATACGTTTCATGATAGAGGAGGCATCGAGCTTGAATGTAATGAAGTATGAAATTGAAAACCACCTTCTGTTGACCTTTTTGTGTGGTGACAACAAGTTAATATTTAACATGAAAGCCAGGCTAGCCCTTCTTGTTTATTTTCTCAGCTGTTTGGATGTGAGTTGCCAGCTGTCCACACAAGCCTTAATGGCACACAGTCGATGAGAGGATTCTTATGCTCCTTTTGGGGGAGGGTAGCAAGAGGAGAACGAAATGAGATCAGATAGGCCTACTAAATTTAGATTTCATTGAAACGCATGGTTTAAAATATCACAGTAAATAAAATCAGAATCCCATGAACACTTTAAATCCATTTTATTCAAATTACTTTTTCTTTTGCTATAGTTTGATTGTCAGTGCAGTTTTTTGTTTACTTGTGTGAGTGCAGTCACGACTGTTGTTGTGTACTGTACTTTGTTTGTTTGTGCCACTGAATCTTATTCCCAAAAGAAATCTCCATGCACAGTTCTTGGGGCTGACTTTATAGTCCTCTCCAAATGCTGGCAGGGTTTGGCTTGTAGGCTTTTATAAATCTTTCAATGTTATTTTCTGTATTTACCTCAATAAATTATGAAACATCATAAAAGGACCAAGGATTACATCATGGTGATGATCATTGGAGGTTCGTTTGAGGTTTTTGTTTATTTGTTTGGCCCAAAGCCAACACAACATGTCTTTCTCTCTCTCTCGCCGAGCTGTGTGTGTGTGTGTGTGTGTGTGTGTGTGTGTGTGTGTGTGTGTGTGTGTGTGTGTGTGTGTGTGTGTGTGTGTGTGTGTGTGTGTGCATGTCTGTGTGTTTGTGTGTGTGCGTGTGTTGTCAGAGAGAGTGTGTTGTTATTGAGATTGGAGTGTACACCGGTGTACACGAGAGAGAGCCTGTAGACAGTGTGTGTGTGTGTGTGTGTGTGTGTGTGTGTGTGTGTGTGTGTGTGTGTGTGTGTGTGTGTGTGTGTGTGTGTGTGTGTGTGTGTGTGTGTGTGTGTGTGTGTGTGTGTGCGCGCGCGAGCGGGTGTGTGCGTGTGTATGTATGTGTGTATGTGCGTGTTTGTGTGCATGCATGTGTTTGTGTGTTTGTCTGTCAACACAAGTGTCTCCCTTTCCCTGCTAGTTCTGTGTGCACGTGCTTGTGTGTGTGCGCGCGCACATGTGCATGCAGGCGTGTGTGTGTGTGTGAATGCGTGCGTGCATGCGTGCATGCGTGCATGCGTGTGTGTGGCGCGGCTCATTAGGCCTGTGGCATCTGTCAGTCTCCAGCTGATTCCCTGCATACAGTAGCTCTCACTGTGGCCTTGTCCATCTGCAGCCACTAATGACTGATATTTGTCCAGGTGATCAGAGCGAGTTGCACATAGAGTACACACACCTGCTCCCAGGTAGGACAGGCAGCACTTTACACTACATACATTACATTGCATTTGGCAGTCGCTTTTTAACCATCCAGGGGGGGACTAAAACATTTTCCCCAGCAGTCACTGACTGTGGCAGGTAGACTCTAAAATCTACCAGTCACTCACAATTATACCAGTTCATATTCAACCATTCCAAACACTATAATGCCAAGTAGATAATTTTCTGATCAATACTTTTGTTTCAGAGGTCATAAATTCAGTTATTGTGATGCCAATAACTCTTCTCATCACCAATTTCCTTAAACCTTTGATTTTGGATGCTGCGTATAATTCAGCATTAACTCGGGCGCCTGTAGAAAAAAATTTCACCCATCAAGGTGACTGGTGGGTTGACATATTTCACCCGCCAAAGGTCAAATTCCCCTGTCATTGGCAGGTGGACGGGTGCTTATTTCCATCCCTGTAAGTGCACAGGAAATATACAAAACAACAAGTGCAGATATAAAGTAGATTTAAAAAAAAAAAAAAGTACATTAGCACAGGGTTAAGTAGAGAACACACACATACACATCACGCCATACTAGAGTCTGGCCCGGGACTGGGGCAGCACTTGCTATTATGGCAGACATGCAGGCGGGCGGGCAGGCAGGCATGTAGGCATGCAAGCAGGCGGGTGGTCGAACGGACGAGTGGGCATTCGCACAAGTGAATGAGTAAAACCTGCTGCAGGTAGTGCTTCTCAATGCGAGGAGGGAGGCAAGCAGGCAGGCAGGGAGGTGGTTAGGGAGGCAGGGAGGTGGTCAGGCAGCCAGGGAGGTGGTCAGGCAGCCAGGGAGGTGGTCAGAGGGGCATGCATGGTTGGTGGGCAGGCAGTTATGGTGGATGGCTTGGATGAGGGGGCATTCACACAGGTGAATGACTATGACCTGCTCTCACATACTGTAGCAGCTCTTACAGTGAAGAGCTCAAGTAGAGAGGCAGCAAGTCGTGCGGGCAGGTGGTCAAATGGATGTGCGGGTGGGTGGGCAGTTGGTAATGGAGGACAGTTTGGATGAGTGGACATTCAGTCACACAGGTGAAACCTGCAGCCGGCTCGCAGTAGCATGAACGGTGGGACCTGTGCCGTTTTTTTGGGGGGAAAACATCAAAGTCAATTGGTGGTGTTGGGAAAGAATAAAAGAAAGACAAGCACCTGTAGACTAGCGTTGTTCACGCTCAACATGCCGAAAATGTGTTGTGTTGCCGGCTGTTCAAATAATATAGCCAAACAGCCATGGCTGAAGCATGGACTGTGTTCATTTAGGCTAGCCAATGTTGCATGTAAGTTAATTAGACATTCTGTTTGTTTTCCCCGAAAAAGGGGGCGTAAAGTACATTCACGAGCAAAGTACCTGGATGTCCGTTAAAGGGACACTGTGCAGGAAATGGTCAAAAAAGGTACTGCAACTATGCTGCTCATTGAAACTGGGCTGCCTATTGCCAAATTTGATCTTTACACGAAAGTTTACTAAACAATAACCAAATATTTTTTAGTATGGTCCAAGTACAGTCATTTTTGCAGCTAAAAATGTCTATTTTTGGAAATTCAAAATGGCGGACCATGGAGAAGATCCCCCTTTTCATGTATGAAAAGTGCAATTTTTCCAGTCATAATGAATACTTAGAATTTGATGCTGATGTTAAATATTCATGAAAAAGGTAACATTAGTGAATGGGCAGCACAACTAAAAATCTCACACAGTGTCCCTTTAATGTGTATATTAACAACTCTGCAGAGCCCTGACTCCATTCACCATCACCATACTATATACGAAGAGTTTTGTTGCAAAATGACGTGTATCCATTTTGGAACATTTTGGGAAATTTACATTTTTGAATTTTTGCATTCCATTGCATTGCAAAATGCATTTTATATATAGACTTAAACAGTATGTTCTGGAAATATTTGAATGGCAAGAATTCACACGTACAGTAGATGGTACAGTCATTTTCAATAATAAAATGCAAACATCAACAAATTGTGGGTGCGTCTTTTACAACGAAACTTGTCATTGTTGTTGTGAGGACAGGCACGCGAGGGTTTGCATACTGTATGGTTGAACGGACGAGAGAGTATTCATACGGGCGAGTGAATAGACCTGCAGGCAACTGGTTGTTGTGGGTGGGTTGGTATAGGTAGGTGGGGTGTAGTGGGTGGTCAGCCGCTTGAAAGCAAGATTCTCATTCACACGGACGAGTAAGCAAAAGCAGACCCACAGCAGCATAGCCTACGTCAGTGTTTCTCAAAGTGGGGCGTAAGCCCCCCTGGGAGGGGGGCGCGGAGACATCTCAGGGGGGGCGTGTGACATCTGATTTTGTTTTTTTTCCCCCAAGGAAATGATTTCCTGTCTCTCCAATAAGTCAATAAGCTTAAAGCCCTCACCAACATTATATTATTAATTGTCATGAAATTGAATAGAATAGGAAATGAATACACATCTGCATTCGACTGCAGTCCCTCTTTGTTTAATCTCCACCAGTCACCTTTCCTTTAATTCTGCGCAGCGATCGCAAAATCATTTTGGGCGAGTAGGCCTACTGCTGTTGCTTGGGGGGGGGCTCGGAAGCATTCAGACCCTCTGAAGGGGGGAATGATGGAAAAAGTTTGAGAACCACTGGCCTACGTGAACTTTTTCTGAACTTTTTGCATCAGCATCCTACCGTCTGTGGGGATATTCACCATCCCTGCGCAGCAGCACTTGCGTTTTACTTAGGGTACACAGTGAACAACTTTACTGACTAGCTTTGCATAAGAGAAACACTCGACAACTTCTTCTTGGCTGGCACTCTTCATACTACTGACTCAGCCGTTTATTCAAACACATATAAAGCATGGTGGTGATGCGCGTTGGCACCTGCATGGGCACTGACGTCATCGTGTCATACATGTCTAATTGGATGCTGATAAACATGGCTTTGCCCATATAACAAAATATGCATAGCACTGATTCTTGAGAAAGTGGCTAAAACAGGTTGTAATCTTGAAAGAAAAAAACGAAGTGAATTACAAAATAATATGGTATATCCTCGTAGACAAAGGTCTTGGCTTTTCAGAAATGCACAAGGCCAATCTTTTTAAGTGATTGTGTGTGTTTTTTGGTTCACACATACGCCTTTAAATGTTGAAAATTCACTTTCATTCTATTTTAATACTGCTTCATGTGTTCTAATTTAAAAATATGTGCTGTCAGACAATGTTTACTTAATGGCTAAATAGATCAAACAATTTTTTGTAATTTCACAAATATTCGTGTAGGCTTAAATTTGCTATTACTTTGATAATTCAACAACTACAAAGGAACATTTTGTAAGCACATTCATTTAAAATGTCCAAAACTCCTTCTTACGGTGGTGACTTAAGAACTGACGGTGGTGACAGTAATCTGAAGGTGGTGAAAGTGACCTAATTATTACCTACATTTAGCAAAATAAATAGCCCTCTCAAGTCAATGACATCTAGCATAAACACTTTATTTTTGTGTGTGCACAGTATGTTTGTGCATGTGTTTTTTTTTTCATTTGTTAGATACTCTAGGAAGTAGGCCTAGATTATTGAAAATGTGGCATGAACAGGTTTTAAGTTGTTCAAATCCAAAATATAGAGGTGTATTATCATAGATGAATGTCTTGGCTGTGCAGTGAATGTATTGGCCAAGCTCCCCATGTTTTACATTTTTCATAAAATGGGCTCTTTCTTGGTTTTGTCACCAGCGTCAGACAGAATTAGAAGTAAAAAAATAAGTTTACTGTATTTAAGTGAATTACTTTTACAATTCAACATAATTGTAGATACTTATTGGAAGCATATTCTTAAAACTTGTCAAAAACATGTAAAACACATGCTTTTTTGTGAACTACATCACATGTCACCACCGTCAGGTTTTGTGACAAAAAACCCTCCAAATGCACCTCAGTGGAGGCTGGAGTATAAGTTTGGGTCACAATTATTACTAACATGTCTGGTAATGTTTCATTAACCAGCACAATTTAGTAAAATATGGAACAAGATGATGAGCGGAACAAAATCTGACGGTGGTGACATCTGACAGTGTGAGACAAAAAAACACTCTTTTACATATTGTGCATTTTTTGCTCACATTAGCCACTTCGTTTTCGCTCTGTTTCTTAGGGGCTTCATGACGCTTCTGAAAAAGTATATATAATTAACATTAATGTAACAATAATACTATTAAAACCCCCGACGGTGTTGACAGTTTATGGTTGGGACAGTACCAGTGTCCAAACAAATGATCAAATTGGGGAGAAATTAGTAAACTTACAGGAGCTTCAGTGATGGTGAAGTACTCAGTAGATCTAAAGGTTTGAAAAGGGGTCCTAAGTAATGACAATGACCTTGCGCATACCTGATTTTATTGTCTTTTTAAAAAAATCTGACGGTGGTGACTAATATGCTGGACACACTTTGAGCAATCAGAAAATAGTAGTAAATATTGCTTTACACGCACTATGTGCATATCTGCAGAACCACTTCAATATGGACTTTCACATCATGGTGATATTATTCAATAATATCAGTGATTTTTACATTTTAAGTCAATTGAAATGATGATGTCTGTCCTTGGGACAGCTGTTTTTACAGGGTGTGGGCAGGTTTATAGCCATGAAAAGTAATAAAATTACACTTAAATATTTCAAACGACTGTACATTTATGTAACAGACCCCTGTGTCTTTACCTGGATTCATTTTGTTCATGAAAATGTAGTTTATTTTCAACAGAATTGGCAGTTTATTGCAGAGACATGTTTTAGCCGCTTTCTCAAGAATCAGTGATATATAACACCTACCTACCTACACTGTAAAACATTGCAGCCTCGTTTAGTTAAAACCACTTTCTAGGTCTCCTCAACACAATGAGCTCTGATAAGTCCCTGATCTTTAACTTTACAGAGGAAGTTTTTCCTCTAATACAACTTACAAATGCCTATTGTGTTGATTATTTGATAGTTATGGCTAGGGTTGCCAACTGTCAATGAAAAAAATACGGGACACTTCATCGTGCCGGGGGTCTGGGGGTCGTCCCCCAGAAAATTTTGCATTTCTTAGATGTAATTTCCTGCATTCTAACGTCCCGTGTCCCGTTTCAGTTCAATACGGAACCCGTACTTTTATCTCTAAATACAGGACGATTCCGTATTTCAAGGGACGGTTGGCAACCCTAGTTATGGCAGATTTGAAGTGTTGAATGAACTTAGGTTGGCAAGTCAGCAGTTGAAAAAAAGAAAGGGGGGGGAAGGCGGGAATATTAAACTCTGGGAAATCCATTGAGTTGAACTGCCATAGTTTGATTGAACTTGGTTTAGAAAGTCATGGGCTTGAATGAAAATAACCGGGAAACTGTGGAGGTGGGGCTAAGCAACATCAACCGCATGCACGAAATTGGAACTTTTGTTTGCTGAGTCAAATGAGCCACCCCTGAAGAAATAATAGCTTAATAACGCAGAGAAACTCGATTCTCATGCAAAAATAAGGAATCACAGCTGCACTGAACCGCGGAAGAAGACTGTCGTAGGCAATGGAATGAGTGAAGGACCTCAACATCATCAACCGTCAAATGGATTTAGGAAACTCGTACTCTCGAGGAGGAAACTTCATGGCAATTGAGCCACAGTCGCAGGCAGTCTTTCGCCGGTAAGTTAAGTAGTTTTAATCGTCAGAATCAGTGATAATGTAACATGTGCCTCTCGGTTGAACTGAAAATCAAAAGGATAGACTTAAAAAAAAACAAAAAAAAAACTCTGATGTGGTGGGCTCACTGTAACCTAAAACACTAGTCATGTTGCTTGCACAATATTAAATGTTTAATGTAGTCTATTGGTGTAATCTCGTGTCGTGAACGAAATGGTAATTGCTTATTGCAAATGGCAGGTTATCCACATTTCACGAGTTTGTCGTTCTAAATGGCCAATCGTCAGATTGCTATGCTAGTTCTTTGGTTGTGTCCGAACACGGCTGCGTTGCGAAAGGGGACCCCTCCTTTTTTACGCACCATTTTTACGCAGCATTAGAACTACTATTTAGAAAGTCACCCTGTGGAATTTTGTTCAGACTACCCTAAAAGGAAATATCTGTGTATAATCTTGGCTGTTTATTTACTTCATTTTAATCGAAGTCAAACTCATGTAGGCCTACTGCTGAAGGACATTGCTGGCTGTATTTCAAAGGTGCAGTTAGCCATTGCGGCAACATGCCTCTTGAAGCGATGTTTTCAGCGCGATGCTGCTGTATAACAATCGGTAGACGACATTAGTCAAGATGAAAATCATGTAAAAACGTAGTAATACAAGATAAATATTGTGTTTTAACTACAGGGTGCAAATGCATGCTTCTACCAACGGATGATGGGGTCTGACGATGGAGTTGACGCACTGTTATAATAGAAGTCTGTGAGTTGACGGGAACATTCGCACAGAAGAGGAATTTGTGAGGATTCTGAACCACTCATTGAGGCCGTGGAGTGTGTTGTTTAATGAGCAATACAGGTAAATCTGTCTAATGACTATGACATGCAAATCATGGATTTTGTTACTTGAGCAATGTAATCCATACAGTTGTTTTTATGTCTCCATCTCATACATTATTCTTTTCTTTTCTGTTATTTATCTGCTTCAGCTAACTGCAGTGTTCCACAAGACTGTTAGCAGACCTTCATGGGACCTTTCCGTTCTTTCTGGGTTGTCTTGAGGTTCTTCAGCGTTAGAGAGCAACTGAAAACAGGTTGGTAGCCTACTGTACTCTATAGACTGTATGGAATGTAATATGTATACAATATGTTCTATGCTAGTGTTTTCCATCACTATGTACAGATATTGTGATTCAAGGTAATACATACAATTCATTTACATTCACCTGTCTTTGCAGGACACAGACCCAAACCAGAGGACAACAACTCTACATTGACTCAGAGGAATCCTCCAGGACGACGTAAGACTTAATATTTACAAATACTGTCCTATACCCTTATGGATGTAACTGATGCACAGGCAACTGTGGTAGGGTATTTACCTATGCCAGGATTGACACCTCTGGTGAACATTCATGCTGTTATACTATTGACCAATAACACAGATATTTGCCCATTTTCTGTGTGTGTGTGTGTGTGTGTGTGTGTGTGTGTGTGTGTGTGTGTGTGTGTGTGTGTGTGTGTGTGTGTGTGTGTGTGTGTGTGTGTGTGTGTGTGTGTGTGTGTGTGAGAGAGAGAGATAGAGAGAGTGTGTGTGTGTGTGTGAGAGAGAGAGCGTAATGGCAGTTTTACTCTTGTTTTACTCTAGTGCCTAGGTTTGGATTCAAGGTAATCATAATCTCTTCCAACTACACTCATCTGTTTTTGCAGGACACAAACCAAAACCACTGCACAACTCTACATCAACTCCCACACTTTCCAGAGGATTCCTCCTGTATGCTGTAAGTCTTCATATTTACAAATGCTTTCCTATTTTTTTCCATACATAGATAAAACTCCTGGATAAGCAAATTCAGTAGGTGAGGTAATCTGTGTTGCCAGAATTGACACCTCCGCTCTTTCAGGCCATTCTCTTCTCTAACAACAATTATAGTCCACCCATATACTGTTTGTGTGTGTGTGTGTGTGTGTGTGTGTGTTTGGGGGGGTGTAATGCATACACACTTTACATCGTTAAGTAGGTGTTTATTAAATATCATGTGACGGTTTAGTCACCATCTATTTTCAAACTGACATCCACTCTTATCCTGGCACTAATGGCAACACACTATACCACATACAGGTCTATTTGTAATATTATTCATTCATTTGCAATGGTTGCATTCACATCCAAGGACTGTTGCCGGTCTCACAGTGTAAACCTTAGACATATTTTTGAGAATAGACAGAACTGTAAATTCATGTCTGTGCACATTTTCTTACACTTTGAAAAAAAGACAATGCAAACATACAGTACTTTGGTTTAAAGTGTTTCGGGATGTCCTGTTTATCTGCGCGTGTGTGTGTGTGTGTGTGTGTGTGTGTGAGAGAGCGAGAGAGAGCTGTTTCACACATAAGAAGTTATTTTTTCTTATTTTTATCTTTTCAGGTTCATGGTGAAGAGCAGCTTGAGGCTGACAGGGATGCAAGTTGGACTGCTTATCAAAGACAAAGGCCAGCTACAAGTCTTCATCATCATTCATCACAAGGTCATCATTCATTTCAAAAGGGACATGCCAACTGGCTAGTTGGGCTCAATGTGAAGAAAAAGACTGTGAATCTCTTGTGTGTTCACAAAACATGGACTGTTGACCACACAGTGTTTTGGACTTGGACTACATCATGTACTATACTCTTTTCAATGACATCACACTGCATATTGGTAAAATAGTCCCTGGAGGAGTAATTTTTGAATTAGATTCCTAAGGGCCCAGAAGTCATGGATGAGGGTACTGATGTATGGTTACAGATTCAAATCTGCAACCTTCCAATTGCAAGATTAACTCCCTACCATTAGACCACAGCTCTCCACAGTTTGTTTTTTTCTACATAAATTCTTTGTCCCTCCATCAGTCTTACCAAAAGTCAAAACATAATGTTTTCTTACTGCACCCACAATTTCGTCCGTACCCTGTTTGGCTAGCTGATTTGTCATGAATTTTGATGGTATAAAGTATTAATGGTCTGTGCATGTATTAATATGTGGGACATTGAACGTGAACAACAACTATGTAGTTGAATCAACTTTTTGACTTACAACTTTTTGACTTACAAATGTAAGGCAGCAGGGGATCTTGAATCTGTGAGTCGTCTTGAATGTACTGTAAAAGTTAAAATAAATTTGGAATTGAAGTCATATATCGCATGATGTCTATCATTATGTTATTTAAACTCCCAATCTTAAATTGAAATGATTTGTAATGGCTTTTTAATTCAGCTTACACTATCAATTTCATCCAACAATGGCTACGAAGTCCAATCAACTTTGATGACTAAGAACATTATGTTGAGACAACAACAATATTGTAGTTGGATCAACTTTCTAGACTTTGATTTCTGAGTTGACACAAAAATAAGCCTGTTGTTGAGTTAACATGCAAACTTAAGGCAGCACGGGAGCTTGGATTTGGAAGTCGAACTGACTTCAAATGTTTTACAGTGTACCTACCTAGAGAGTAAAAAATGGGGTGTCAGAATAAACTGGTATGAATCCAGATGGAGTATTTGCAACAGTGTGGAGAGTCAAACTACTCCAATTCAAAAGTCAGGGTAAAATTCTGCAGCTGTGTAAAATCTAATGTCAACTGTCACTGATTCTTGAGAAAGCGGCTAAAACATGTCTCTGCAATAAACTGCCAATTCTGTTGAAAATAAACTACATTTTCATGAACAAAATGAATCCAGGTAAAGACACAGGGGTCTGTTACATAAATGTACAGTCGTTTGAATTATTTAAGTGTAATTTTATTACTTTTCATGGCTATAAACCTGCCCACACCCTGTAAAAACAGCTGTCCCAAGGACAGACATCATCATTTCAATTGACTTAAAATGTAAAAATCACTGATATTATTGAATAATATCACCATGATGTGAAAGTCCATATTGAAGTGGTTCTGCAGATATGCACATAGTGCGTGTAAAGCAATATTTACTACTATTTTATGATTGCTCAAAGTGTGTCCAGCATATTAGTCACCACCGTCAGATTTTTTTAAAAAGACAATAAAATCAGGTATGCGCAAGGTCATTGTCATTACTTAGGACCCCTTTTCAAACCTTTAGATCTACTGAGTACTTCACCATCACTGAAGCTCCTGTAAGTTTACTAATTTCTCCTCAATTTGATCATTTGTTTGGACACTGGTACTGTCCCAACCATAAACTGTCAACACCGTCAGGGGTTTTAATAGTATTATTGTTACATTAATGTTAATTATATATACTTTTTCAGAAGCGTCATGAAGCCCCTAAGAAACAGAGCGAAAACGAAGTGGCTAATGTGAGCAAAAAATGCACAATATGTAAAAGAGTGTTTTTTTGTCTCACACCGTCAGATATCACCACCGTCAGATTTTGTTCCGCTCATCATCTTGTTCCATATTTTACTAAATTGTGCTGGTTAATGAAACATTACCAGACATGTTAGTAATAATTGTGACCCAAACTTATACTCCAGCCTCCACTGAGGTGCATTTGGAGGGTTTTTTGTCACAAAACCTGACTGTGGTGACATCTGATGTAGTTCACAAAAAAGCATGTGTTTTACATGTTTTTGACAAGTTTTAAGAATATGCTTCCAATAAGTATCTACAATTATGTTGAATTGTAAAAGTAATTCACTTAAATACAGTAAACTTATTTTTTTACTTCTAATTCTGTCTGACGCTGGTGACAAAACCAAGAAAGAGCCCATTTTATGAAAAATGTAAAACATGGGGAGCTTGGCCAATACATTCACTGCACAGCCAAGACATTCATCTATGATAATACACCTCTATATTTTGGATTTGAACAACTTAAAACCTGTTTATGCCACATTTTCAATAATCTAGGATTACTTCCTAGAGTATCTAACAAATGAAAAAAAAAACACATGCACAAACATACTGTGCACACACAAAAATAAAGTGTTTATGCTAGATGTCATTGACTTGAGAGGGCTATTTATTTTGCTAAATGTAGGTAATAATTAGGTCACTTTCACCACCTTCAGATTACTGTCACCACCGTCAGTTCTTAAGTCACCACCGTAAGAAGGAGTTTTGGACATTTTAAATGAATGTGCTTACAAAATGTTCCTTTGTAGTTGTTGAATTATCAAAGTAATAGCAAATTTAAGCCTACACGAATATTTGTGAAATTACAAAAAATTGTTTGATCTATTTAGCCATTAAGTAAACATTGTCTGACAGCACATATTTTTAAATTAGAACACATGAAGCAGTATTAAAATAGAATGAAAGTGAATTTTCAACATTTAAAGGCGTATGTGTGAACCAAAAAACACACACAATCACTTAAAAACTCCAGATACATATGCAACCAAATCAATACACTTTTTATTGCGTTTAAATGTGTCTGACGGTGTTGACAGAAAACAAGGTATGATCGGAGAAAAACCTGATTTCTGGAAAAAATGGAAAATGGGGAGATTGGCCTTGTGCATTTCTGAAAAGCCAAGACCTTTGTCTACGAGGATATACCATATTATTTTGTAATTCACTTCGTTTTTTTCTTTCAAGATTACAACCTGTTTTAGCCACTTTCTCAAGAATCAGTGCTGTACACAATGTTAATGTTTACAGGGCATGGGCGCTTTTGCCTTCAAGGGGCCCCTCATAATTAGCGGCACCAAAGAAAATGGAATCTTGTACAAGAACGACAACTAGCTGGTGTGGCCAGGAGTGGCACTGCAGCTATTTTATCGCAGCCAAGTAAATAATGAATGGGTGCCAATGGGGCTGTACGCTTCTCATAGAACTATCTGCCCGTGTGTTTTTTTCCCTGGAAACAATGAAGTCGCGTTCGATAGATATGAGTAAGTGAAAGCATTTGCCGACACGTTTGCATCTTGTCAAGTGTTAGATTCGTGAAAATGACCCTTATTTCAACTATAGCAATGACATAACACGTGACAATCGACTTTACGGCACTACGCCATTTGTTTTGTAGTTTTAAGTCTGACTTCAGATGTCGATGTGTTTAAAGTTATGTTAGGATTGTTGCGGACACCTGTTATTTATTGCATTTAAGGTGGTGGAAAAGCGGCATGTGTACATGGGTAAAGGAAATGACTGCGCTCATCCTTAAGAATTTGGGCACCTTCAATTAACATGTTGGACGGTGGTGGGGGTTGAGGTGTGTGACCGTAGATGTCTCTGCTAGGAGGATCAGTCAGAGTACGTCTCTCGTCAGCTCTGGTCGTGAATAGTCGCAGAGATTCCTCAGCCAGCAGGTATTAGCCGAATGCTAGCGTGTTGCAGGACAAAACTAACACGTCTTTGGGAGAACAAAGCCATGTCAGGAACCTTTAACTTCACTTCTAATACAACTTCCATGATAAGGTACAGAATGTGCACACATCTTTACAAACCAGAGAACAGAATCGTCACAAATCCCTGCTGAGCCATTTAGCCCAATAGGCTCCCATTCATCTTTTACTTGGCTGCGTGCGCCAACGGGGCTATACTGGGAGCCAATGACAGACGCCTATCTCATAGCTTAGACAATTTCTGGCGGCACAGAACTGACTCACCAGTGGGCTGCACACCCTTGTGGCCCTTTTTTTACATTTCTGAAAGTAGGGTTCCACAAGGGTGCAGGGCCCACCAGGAAATGCCTGCTATGCCAGATGGCCAGTCCAGCCCTGGTCTCTGGTTTTAGAGTTTGGGTTGTGGAGGAGCGAGCATGCAGGGTGAGTGGAAAGGTGAGTGGTAAGTGGGCATTCACATTAGTTGAGTGGATAAACCTTTCAGGTTCTTAGCACCACGCTTTGTAGTTATTCTGCAGCGTTAATTCAACACCTAAAGAGGTGAAGTGTTTCACTCTTCTGGTTGTTTCTACTCTGAAACACTTTAACACTGTATATTTCTTTGTGGAGCACCGGCTGGTTATTCATTGCCTGGCCCTGGCCCTGGCCCTGACCCCGACCCCGTAGCCTGGCCTGATCCCAGCCACACTATTGCTGCTGGTGATGGTGCTCTCAGCCATATCGCAAATAAATAGCCCCTTCACCTAGCCCACTTCAGCCACAGTGACACAGCACTCAATCGCTCTCTCTCTCTGTCTCTCTCTGTCTCCCCCCTCTCTCTCTCTCTCTCTCTCTCTCTCTTTCTCTACTGCTCAACTTCTCTATCCCGCTCTCTCTCTCTCTCTGATACTCTATTTCTCTCTGTCTGACGCTCTCTCTCTTTCTCTCTCATTCCCCACCTCTCTCCCTCTCTTGCTTGCTGAAGTGTTTATTTTTGTTTTGTGTTGAGTGTGAAGGACTATTTTGATAGCCTGGCCTAGCAGTGTGCTTTATGGGAAATACATGTAATGGAAGGACGAGGGTACTCAGCACCCTGTAGATAGGAGATATAGCAGATAGCAGGTTGACAATAAGCCATTTTTAAACCAAGGAAATGGCCATATGCATTTGACACAATGTCATCTCAATGTGCATTTTTATTTCAGATGGATGTTGTATCACAGGGTTGGGGGGTGCGGGTAGGTGGGGGTTGCTGGAGGAGAGGCAGGGCTGAGTGAAATAAGGCCCGGGCACTTTTGGCTTAAAGGAGCCCCTTATTAGCAGCACAGAACACCGGTGGGCCCCGCACGCACCCTTGTGGTCCCCTATTTTCAGAAATATATATAAAAAAGTTTTTTTTATATATATATTTCTGAAAATAGGGGCCCACAAGGGTGTGGGGCCCACCGGGAAATGCCCGCTATGCCAAATGGCCTGTCCAGCCCTGAGGAGAAGTGAGCTCAGCCAATCTGCCTTTTTAATGGCTTTACCATTTTCGTATGCTGCTGGGGCCTACCTCTCCAGGTTTTTAGCAGGGGTGTTGCAATAAGGGAGTGAAGTGTGACAGAGTCACCAGGGCCTTAAGTATGTGGGGGCACACATAGAGTCAGATATACTGTATGTACAGTTAGATATGTGGGTGGGTGGGGGCAGTGTAGTCTACTTTTTTGTGGTGGGTATCAAGTCAAGTCAAGTCAAGTCAAGTCAAGTTTATTGTCAATTTCTTTACATGCACTGGTCATACAAAGAATTTGAAATTGCGTTTCTTGCTCTCCCATGCAGACATAGACTAATCTAGGTAAGGACATAGACAGTATAGACATAGACAGTACTCATACATGGACATAGACAGTATGGACGTAGACATTGCTCATACAGACATTTAAAGTGCAAGACTGGACAACAGAAGACTTGTAGAGAACATACATTAAGAGGAGGTATTTTGTTGTTCTTTTTTCTAAAAGTCCTTTATAGCGTTCTGACATAGTAATAGTAGCATTTGAAGAAATAAATAATTAAAAAAGGTTTTTATTAAATACACCAGCAGCAGTATGTGTGTGTGTGTGTTTGTATGTGTTTTGTGTGCGTGTGTGCGTGTGTGTGTGTGTGTGTGTGTGTGTTTAGTGCAGGTAGAAAGTGCGGTGTGCGTCTGTGTGTGTGTACCTGTGTATGTGTGTGTGTGTGTGTGTGTGTGTGTGTGTGTGTGTGTATGTGTGTGAGTATGAGTTGTGTGTCAGTGTGTGTATGTTTGGGTTTAGTGCAGTAAGTGCAGTGTGCTTGTGTGTGTGTGTGTGTGTGTGTGTGTGTGTGTGTGTGTGTGTGTGTGTGTGTGTGTGTGTGTGTGTGTGTGTGTGTGTGTGCATGTGTATGTTTTGAGTTAGTGCAGGTTGAAAGTTCAGTCACAGATGTAGTAGTGCAGGTGGAATGTTCAGTCGCAGATATGGTGGTGGGGATGAGGGGGGGGGAGCGTTGTCAGTGGCCTGGCTGGCTAGAGGCTGACAGTGAAGGGAGAGTGGGTTGAGTGTTCAGTATCTTGATTGCTTGATGCATCGTGCTGCTTGCAAGCCTGGTGGTACGGGAACGGAGGCGCCTGTACCTCTTTCCAGAGGGCAGGAGGCTGAACAGTTTGTGTGCAGGGTGGCTTGTGTCTTTGATGATCATCAGTGCTTTTCGGGTGAGGCGTGCGGTGTAAATGTCCTGCAGGGAGGGGAGTGGTACTCCAATGATCTTCTTCGCTGTGTTCACAACACGCTGGAGTGTCTTCCTGTTTTTCTCCGTGCAGCTTCCTCCCCACACTGTGATGCAGCTGGACACGACGCTCTCTATGGTTCCTCTGTAGAATGTTGTCATGGGTATACTGTACATTTGACGATTTGAGCATTTTATGAGGTGGGTATACTGTATATATTTGTGCTATTGTAAATAATGGATCAATCAATTTTAGGTGGGTATACTGAAATGCCTAAACTTTTGATATACTGCATATACCTGATTTCTATATAGACTACACCACAGAGGGATGGCGGGGTCATCGTAGCTGGTTGTACCTATCCTAGGGCCCAGAATGTGCTGCTACACCCCTGCGAGAAGAACATGACGTTCCATATGGCACAGAGCAGCACTGAGGTCAATGGGATGAGAGGCCATAAAAGCATATTGAGATTGGGGTGTACACGTGAGAGAGCCTGTAGGCAGTGGGTGTGGGTGTGTGTGTGTGTGTGCGTGTGCGTGTGCGCATGCGTGCGTGCGTGCGTGCGTGCATGCATGCATGCGTGTTTGAGTGCGACTGTGTGTGTGTGGGCAAATGCACATGCATGTGATGTGTGACTGGTGTGTGTGTGTTTGTCTGTTTGTGTGTGTGTATGTGCGTGTGTGCGTGCGTGCACGAGTGCGAGCACGTGTGCATGTGTGTGTGTCTGTGTGTGCGTGACCGCGTGCGTGCGCGAGTGCGAGCACGTGTGCGTGTGTGTGTGTGTGTGTGTGTGTGTGTGTGTGGGAGTGTAAACCCTATGGATCCTCTGCTACTATGTAAGTCCTGCTTTATGATCTGCAGTGCGATAGCGAGATACGAGTGAGACACCAAGCGAAGCTGTCCCCCGCACTGCACAGATGGCCACCTGGATAATGTAATGGCTTGTACTGTACTACGGCAATGTTCCCAACCTATACTGCCCTACAAAAGCAAAGTGCAGTAACTACACCAGATTGAAACTGAGGAATGGGCCTTCAAAGTGTTGGTATTACCTTGGATATTGCAGTTACGGCAACTTTGACAAAGTGAGCTCTAAAACGGGACACATTTGGACCACAAGGCTTTCCCACAAGATAGAGGAGATGTAATACAGACCATTTTCAGTTTCGATTTTCAATTTTCACAAAATATGTAGTTATTGCACTTTGCCTTTGCATGGCAGTATACAGTACGTCAAGTCAAGTCAAGTCAAGTAGGTTTTATTGTCAATTTCTTTACATGCACTGGTCATACAAAGAATTTGAAAGTACAACAGGATGAACAGCCAAAAGACCAAACGACCTGCTGTGGTAACACACACACACACACACACACACACACACACACACACACACACACACACACACACACACACACACACACACACACACACACACACACACACACACACACACACACACACACACACACACACACACAATTAACTTGACAGGACAAATAAAACAGACTAGATGACATGTGTGTCCCTGGAAAGCAGTCAGAATACTGTCTGAAACAATACCTTTGCACCCCAAACTGCCAAATAACCCAAAAACAAATATTTACAACAAAAACAAAAACAACAGAACAGCAAACCACATCCACGTAAGTCAATGTATGCCAGGGGTGGGGAACCTACTTCTCGAGGGCCATTTATGGCCCCTGAGACCGTTTTATCTGGTCCGACACGACATATTATGCAGCTTCACATGATATGTGAAATATTTTGTAAAGGAATCTTAGAAATTACATTTTCAATACGATTAAGTTATATTCAGGGGGCTTAGAGAAGGTGGGGTCTGTTTTAAAGGTGGCTGCCTTCAATATAGGCCTAAAGTGCAGGGGGAAATCCTGGTTTGTGTTCATAGTACGGCCCTCGTAGGACTTTTACGGCCCTTGGAGGAATTTGAAGTGGCCCCTCGAATGAAAAAGGTTTTCCACCCCTGATGTATGCTATCAGAATTCTAAATGCACCCCCCCCCCACTTCCCCACTCACCCTCTCCCCACAATTGGGTCCGACAAAACAATGCAATCAAGCGGCTAAACAACAGTAACAACTGTATCCGAAAACACACTGTGTCTGACAACACACACACACACACACACACACACACACACACACACACACACACACACACACACACACACACACACACACACACACACACACACACACACACACACACACACACACACACAGAGCTAGCTAAGTGTCCCATTGCACCACGCTGTCTACTCTCTAAGCTACCGTCTTCATTTATTTATCCCATGGTGTGAATTATACAGCACAGCACAGGAGCACCGGGCCCTCCAGGACAGACAGGGGAGAACACACGCACACACACACGCGCGCCCACACACACTCACACACTCACACATGCACACACACACACGCACACACACACGCACACTCACACATGCACGCACGTACGCACACACGCACACACACACACACACACGCACGCACGCACGCACGCACGCACGCACGCACGCACGCACGCACGCACGT
>NC_085866.1:20782314-20792504 GCF_034702125.1 Engraulis encrasicolus | reverse complement strand
AAAAACACACACACACACACGCACGCACGCACGCACGCACGCACGCACGCACGCACGCACACACACACACACACACACAGGCACACACACACACACACACAGACACACATATACACACCCAAACAAATTTGAGAACCACTGCACTACTATTGCCACATGTAGGTAGACAAGATTTGATCACGTCTGGGAACTGTCAACTGTTTGTTGGTGTGTCTGTGCTGGAGGATTGTGTGTGTCTGTGTTCGAGTGTCTGTGTGTGTGTGTGTGTGTCTGTGTGTGTTTGGGGACGTGCGTATGTGTGTGTGTGTGCGTGCGTGCGTGCGTGCGTGTTTGTGTGTGTGTGTCCGTAACCTTCTGGAGCTCCGCCACTAGTAGCAGAGTCACATGAAATTCAATTTATGGGCGCAGTGCTTGATTTGAAGGGAATAATCAGCCTGAGTGCCGATAATTGTGATGAAAAGCGAATGTCTCTCCCTTAGATGGATGCAGCTGAGGAAGCGAGAGAGGAGGGCACTGCCCATCTGGGGACCATTCAGAGGAGAGGAGAGAGAGAGAGAGAGAGAGAGAGAGAGAGAGAGAGAGAGAGAGAGAGAGAGAGAGAGAGAGAGAGAGAGAGAAGAGATGGATGCGAAAGAGGAAGAGGAGTGCAGTGCCCATCTGGGGCTCACTTGGAGGAGACAGAGAGAGAGAGAGAGGAGAGTGGAGGGAGAGAGAGAGAGAGAGAGAGAGAGAGAGAGAGAGAGAGAGAGAGAGAGAGAGAGAGAGAGAGAGAGAGATGAGATTGAAAGGGACGATGGTGAGGGACGGAGATAGACAGAGAGGAATCTGCCCATAAAGAACCCACAAGGTGGAGAGAGAGAGAAAGAGAGAGAGAGAAGGAGAGAGCGGAAGAGAGAGACAGAGGGAGAGAGAGAGAGACAGAGACAACAGAGGGAGAGAGAGATGGTCAGAGAGAGAGAGGGAATCTGATGACAGGTTGCGTCGTCAAGTCTCACGTGCTGTTCGTGAAAAAGGAAAAGGATGAGGCTGCATTTTAGGGGATTGGCAGGCGGGGAACAGAAGCGCAGTGCCTACATTCTGTCGTGGCCCATCTTGTGCCCCCTTCGCCACACACACACACGCGCACGCATGCACACACACACACACACACACACACACACACACACACACACACACACACACACACACACACACACACACACACACACACACACACACACACTGTGCCCTTCTCTCTAATCTTGGGTGACGGTGACACTGCTGTTGAGCCCCAGCAGATGGTCGGTCCTGAGCCAAGAGGAGGTAGTTTATAAAGGACAGCACGGGGGAGAGGAAGACTCACTCACACATCTAAAAACCCATCTGGTCTCACCACTTTACGATACAATGTAATACAATGTATTTTTACAGGTGAATTAAGGTAAAAAAAAATTGCATATAAGCAAATGGCCCAAAGTGGCCCAATTTACCTGAATTCACCTATATATAGGCCATATATATATATACTGTATATATACAGTACATCAGGGCTTTTATGCCTTTATTTGATCGGAATCGGACCCAGGTCACCGGCGTAGAAACCCAGTGCCCTATCGGCAGGGCCAGTACAATGGCAGCTATGTTTTCAGTTTTTACTGACATTCATTTTGCATCCCTGAACCAGACTCGTTTAAGGAGGGAGAGAACATACATGAAATACCACAATAGAAACAAATCAAGCATGATGGTAGGGTAGCAGTAACTACTGTATGTCACTAACTATGTCATTGTTTTCATGAATAGGCCCTTCCATGCTTTCCTGGTGAACCAGAAGCTATGTGTTGACGCCCAGGGGGCTGGGCTACACAATCCTTCTGGTACACCTGTGATTCGCTCTCCTCCTCCGTTTTCGAAATAACCGGGGCAGCACGACGAATCAGGATCGTAGGGAGGGATTTCAGTGGGTATGACGTTTATCGAACGCAACACCCTCCCCCAGGGTAGTTCGGCTGTGCCCGCCCCCTCCCTGAATCACAACAGTAATGGCGGCGTGCGAGGAGTTATCATGCGTCGGGATGGAAGCAGCAATTTCAGCGGTGTTATCCAAAATACCTCAAGTTGATTTTCTAAAGGACTTTGTTCTGTTTTGGTTCCCGACCTGGCGGCGCTTACGTGATGACACGTCCTACGTCACAAAGCTTCAACGTGAGTGGTCGAAGTGTCATGTCATTCATATGAGGTTGCTCCAACCGCGTGCGAGCATCTTTTGACTAAACCCCGCCTGCGGAGAGGCGTGAAAGGGCAGTGTGCCAGTAGCCTGTTACTTACAGGCTACTGGTTCACCAGGAAACTTCCATGCCCTGTGTACTTCACAAACCAGCACACTCTGTCACACCAGACGCCCCCAAGTCTTGATGTTTTGTTTTCTACCTCTCCTCTGTTCTGTTTTCCCTTGATTCCTTCCTTATCTCTTCTCTCATTCACTCTTCTTCCCTTTGCTCATCTCCCCTCTGCTATCCTCTGCTCCTACACCAGTATCCTCACCCCTCTTCTCCCCTCTCCTCTCTTACCCTCTCCTGTCTCCTCTCTTCTCCTCTCCTCTCTCCTCTCTTCTCCTCTCCTTTCCTCTCATCATCTCCCCATGTCTTCTCTCCTGTCTTCTCTCCTGTCTCCTCTCCTCTCCTCTCCCTTAGCGATGGCGTGACATCAACTGAAGAAAATCCAGGTATACTGAAACCTTTGCATGTTCACCTCACTACACTTTTTTGCAACCATCCAGGTACGACTTTTCTGACTAAAACACATACTCTGAACAGAAAAAAATAGTCTCAAGTCTCTCATCCTGTGTCTGAGTCCCTGCATGCTGTCATTGAGAGTTGACAGCCACAGCAAAAACCATCAGCAGCATACGCATTAGAGCCCTGGCCAGTGTTTCCCCAGGTTTCCCGCCCAATTGGGCTGCTTAGGATGGCCGTCTGACGGTAAAAATGGCATTTAGCAGAAAAGAACACCCAATTTTTGGCCTTAGAAATCAATAGAATTGGGCGGGAGCTAGTGCTTCCAGGCGGGTTTTGAGCATTTTTTGGGCTGGAAATCATCAGCCTCATCTGGCAACCCTGGCCGTGGCCACAACTCCACAACAATTACGCAAGGGGCTCCTGGGTCTCCGCAATGCAATGCATACGCTCGCTCATCGCCGTAACTACCATTGAGGACACAGAGGTCATGTCCTCTGTATTTTTTTTCAGCAATGTAAAATATATCTACGTATAATGAAAATCGGTATATGATCAACAATGAAAAATTCAGTCTGTATACGCCATCCCCATTTATCCTAAAGGCAGTGATGAATGAAAACAAACTAAAGAGTTTGACTGAAGACTTTGAAGCATTCTAAATGTACAGTGTGCTGTACAGCACGCAGTATTTGACCTCAGTATTTGAAAACGGCCCTGCGCTTGCTCACTGGGCTGCCATAGCAAGCGAGAGGGAAGCACTGCAGGCCCATATATTATTAAGACTCGCTGTCACCCTCTGGCCCTTGCAAGGTGACAAGCCCATCTGCATGCATGTCTCTGCAGCAAAGGCAGAAGCGCTGTGCTGTGATTTATGTAGCACACAGCCGCACACTCTCAGGCTTGCATTGTCAGGGCCGTTTCAAGATATTTGTGGGCCCTAGGCAAAGAGGGACTTGGGGCCCACCTTTTCTCTTCAAACTACAGGGTATTGAGGAGCCCCCTCCTCAAAAAAGATTTCAATAGCAGTGTCATTGCACTTTTCCGTCATTGGATTTAGGGAGGTGCTGCCACACTCACAAAATTGTCATCGCTGTCATTTGAATAGACCTACAAGTACATAATATAACCATGAATGAAGAGAAGACACCAGAGCAGCACAGATGAGATGCTTTTCTTTTTTAATCAAGTGCACAACATATTAGGCATGTTTTATCTGGTTCGATGGGAAACCATCTTCATCATTGTCCCTAATATGTTGTGCACTGGATTTAAAAAAGAAAAGCATCTCGTCTGTGCTGCGCCGGTGTCTTCTCTTCATTCAAGATTACCGGTGTCTCTCCCGTTGATGCACCAGATGAAAAAACAGAAGTGCGTGGAACCTCTTTTTTGTTTACATAATATAACCTGTCTTTACCAGGGCCCCCCCTTCAGGTATAGGGGCGCTAGGCAATTGCCTAGTTTGCTTTCCAGGTTGTGACAGGCCTGCAGTGCGCGTTGTCACTGAGTCAACAGCTCCCCGACCCCTATACAATAGACTAGTGCAGACGGATCAGCTTTTGCATTTCTATTTGCTTCTGCATTTCATTTCAAGTTAATTAAACGGTAATCTTTTGATTAAAATTCAGCCAGTGGCATTCTAAGTAGGGTATTATTGGAATATTAACAAGTATATATTTCCTGTGTTGGTGGTGGTGTGAGTACAGCAGAGATGTATTCCAGCCGGGCAGAAGGGCTGCGGTGGTAGTGTTTATGTAATCTTTATGATTCACGCCAGATGCTTTGTTCCCTAAGGCGGCAACACCCTCGACTAAAAATACCACACGAGTCGACAAACAAAAACTATGCTTGGCTAGCTTACATTAAAATATGGAAAGTATTTTAAGATATATGTAAGTCAAAAAAGTTACTGACAACCAGACCCACCTACTCTTTTACACAATAAATGACAGAACACCATACCTATTTTAAAAATGCAGTATTACCCTCTGGTAGGTGCCAGGTAATTCATGAACTATAATCTGTTCATACTGAATGTGGATAAGAAAAAATCCTGATTTAAACAGATGCATTTTAGAAAACTCCTGTTGTTTTTACAAAGGCCCAAACGAATGAAAATATTTATGTGGTGAATTCAGGTAAATTGGGCCACTTTTTTCCATAAGCGAATGGCCCAAAGTGGCCCAATTTACCTGAATTCACCATATATAGCGTACGTGTAGAGAGGGTCTCAGTGCATATTGAAACATGCAATAGAGATGTGCAGACAGATTTGAGATAGATCAGGGAACAACTGCAGTAGGAGCTCCATAACCACCACAACGCTGTCTGACTGATCATTCATTTATTTTGGAAAGTCTACCCACCGCTTAATTTTCATTTACCAGGAGGTTATGTAAAGGTTTTTAGAGATTTGTGAGATGATGAGCATTACAGGTCGTCTAGTTCAATGTTCCTAATATGGCGAGCATGGGGAATTGCAGGATAAACAAGAGATTTGAATATCAGACCATCAACTGGTCCAAAAATAATTGCTTGAATAACTGCTTGATTGAGTCAGTGTACCACATAACGGAACAATTAACATGGAAAATGACGCAAGAAAAGAGAACAAAACGCCTGAAGAACAAATCAAAAGTATAAGCGTTGTGTATTATCTGCCCTTTTGTGTGTGTGTGTGTGTGTGTGTGTGGGAGGGGGGGGGGTATTTCTCAGTCAGTCAGCCCACATCAAAAGGCCAGCCGTGCACAGTGCCAATACTTTATTGTTGGCAAATATCACGGCATTGTGATAAAAAGCATAGGGCAAGCCAGGACAGTCAGCTCATATCAAGCCATGCTTCTTTCTCAAAATAAATCTCAGATTTGCTGAGGGGTGTCAGATAAAGCCCCAGTCAATGGCGGTAATCTTCTGCTCTCGTCGAGGAGCCTTGCGGTGAGATTTAAAGGGTTTATCGGTATTCCCTTCCGCCGCTATCTCAGCCACCAAACCTAATCCTCTCTACATGACAAAAAACGGCCACACACATCACGTCTCGTCACCCAGACCACCAGAAGACAGACTGCCTGGAAGTCCTCATTCATCAATCTGGTGGTAATGCTTGAGGGGGCAGGGCCAATGCCTAGTATATAAGCTACTGGCCTTCATATGATTTTCCTGTCTGCTGCTAGCATGTTAGATCAGCATTTACGTGTCTGTGCACAAACACTCCAAAAGGGGGACAGAGGGACCAACTGATCAACATTGTGGCATATGCAAGCAACTAAAAACAGTGAAATTGGCCCTATGGACATTTTCAGTAAAGGTCAGCTTCAGGGTTAAGCATTAGATTAGGAATTTGCAATTGGGTTGGTGTTATTAGCCTTTCCAAATGAATCCAATACCACAACTTTATAATCCCAGCATATTAGTTCTGTGTTTACGACTCTATGCATATCTGTTTCATTGCCGCGTATTTCCAGAGATATCACAGACTGCAGTAAATAATATAACCATAAACAAACAGAAAGGAGCGCTAAGTCAGTTCCTCAGTCAATATTAACACTCATAGAGACAGCTGGCTGTGCCGCTTGAGGACACTGTAAATATTTTATAAAGCGTTGATGAACTGATGTGTTATAAAGCAGCTTTTTCCATTGCCACCCTCGGGACATGTGCAGTCAATGGCTGACAGGTGAGAGGGAGTGATGCTAACCGCTACGCTAGCCGACAACCAGGCAGGCGCTAGGGGAGTTACGGCGGTCATCACGTCTGAATCGAACAATAAATATTGATTATCTCACAAGCTGCTGTTTGTGGCCAGAGGCGATATCCAGATTGCTCTTGTGCCTTAAAGTTTTACAGTGGAAGTGTATGACGCTATAGCTATTAATGGATAATGTGTTGTAAGACAAACTGATTGAAGACATCCTAAGGACGCTGTCATATCTTGACTGGCTGCATCCACTGTCTGTATTGACAATGGAACAATGGGACTCCCCCTCTAGGTTGTGTGCCAATCCCAAGGAAATGAACAAGAACAATAACAACCCAATCGGCCCCTGATGACTGTCGGCCCATCAGGAAAATGCCCTGTATGTCAGATTACCAGTTCAGCCCTGCTCCATACTCGACTCTACATGATCTACATTTTTTTTTTTGTCTTTTTGGACTTCATTGATGATACGACAGTATGAGAGGTGGACAGGAAGGGGGAGAGAGATGGAGAGGGGGAGAGAGATGGGTAGGGGGAGAGAGATGGGGAGGGGTTTGCGAATGACCCGGGCCGGATTCGAACCCGGGTTGCCAGCATAGCAGCCCAGTGCCTACCGTTAGAGCCATGGGAGGGCCCACTCTAATCTACAGTACGTTACTGCCAGTTGGAACATGATGCACATTTCAGCTCCATAGGCTTCCTCTATGGCCTCCCTTCACTGTAGTGTCCCTGGGGACTTCGCACTTGGCTAAATGCCAATGCATTCATGTCTCTGATTACAATCTAGATGTGATTTCCCAAAGCAATACACGGTCCCAGGGTACAAAAAATGCTTTCAAAATGTCAAATAGGGACATACAGTATATTTTTAATCAAATGAAAATAACATGGAACGTATTCATATTTGTCATATGTCATATTTTTGTCGTATGCTTGTGTGCCCAGCTTCTGTACTATACATGGGTTTTCTTTTTTTGTTTTTTTGCGAGTCTTGCTGCGCACAACTCAACCTCTGATTGTTGGAAACCGCTTTCAGTCAAAAAATTAGCTCACGTGGTTTGCTGCCAGTATCTTGACTTCCTCACAAAACCATGTTTATTTAAAAAAAACATGTATACATGCAATGGCTCCTCCGTTCCTTCTCTTCAGAGCCACACAGTCCCACAGCTCATGAGGAGACGTCACTCTGCCAGTCCAGTCGCCCAGTCAAGAATAGCACACATGGAGACCCCATGGCCTTCTGTTCCCTTTCCCAGCTCGCTTTTTTAAAGGTTTGCACACTCTTTTGGATTTTTCTTCTTTAAGTTCTTTTTTTTTCTTAATTCATTGGCATGATGACATCATCATGCCAATGAATGGATAAAAATAAAATAAAAAACTTAAAGAAGAAAAAATCCAAAGGAGTTTGGCCTCCGCCCCTCTTCACTAATGGAGGGGTGCCTTCATTGAATTGAATTTTAGGGTTTTTTTTGTCCGGCCTAACAATTCACAGCTACATCAAACATCTTTTGTGAACATTTGGGCATTTGGGTGTCTTAGATTTTTGCAATCTTGCGTAAGACTATAAACAGACAGCAGAGTGTCCAGTCGAATCTCTTATTTAACCAGTAATCCTCTTTGGGCGTCTGTCTGGAGATTACGCTGCCACAAGTTACCCAGAAGTTACCAAACCTAATCTACCTAATCTACAAAATATAGCAATCCATCATGAGACGGGGGGATTTGGGGGGGAAC
Organism: Engraulis encrasicolus; assembly: GCF_034702125.1. Lineage (NCBI taxonomy): Eukaryota > Metazoa > Chordata > Actinopteri > Clupeiformes > Engraulidae > Engraulis > Engraulis encrasicolus. The sequence goes on along the minus strand of NC_085866.1, from coordinate 20,784,362 downwards.
AAATATAGTTTCGTAATGCACTATGCCAGTTAGGATGGCAAGGATAGCAAGTTACCATGGGAAGAGCTATTTCTGTTTCTTTGTATGTCTAGTGCAAGTGAAGACATTGAAAATGGGGGGTGCCAACCATAAATCAAGCATTTTAGCATTAGTTCTGGCCAGGCCATGGTAGTCAAGAGCTGCTGCTTATAATTTTTTTCAGGTGTTCTAGATCATCTTATCATCTCTCCTCGCTCCTCATTGGTCAGTTTCAAATTTGGCGCCTTATAAAAGCTCTCTGTTTTGTTCCCAACTCATGGCTGCTCGCTTCTTCGCAACCCACCACCTCCCCAACTCCACTTTGTCATGTATAACATTAGCCCGGCCATGCCCTCCTAGTGACGCAACACCTTTTGGCGTTGTTTCTAGTCAGGCCAAGAGCAATGTAAATATTGTTTCTGATCTCCTCAAAAATCGGGAACTTCCTTTGTCGGAAACTAGTTAATGAGTAGCAAACCTAGGGAGGCAGGTCAACCATGCTGTGTGGGAAACGCTAATTCTTATGCTCTTGGTCAGACCAAGTCTCAAAGAGATTTGACAGTCAATGATAATCCGGCTAGTATGATATGGCCTGGGCTACTCCTTGTCATGTTGCCTGCTCTCTGCTCTGATCATGGGGGCATTGTTTGCACTCCTGATCTTAAATTGAGTCAGAATTCCCTACACTGCTGCTTTCACCTGATTCTCTGCTTTCCTTGATGCTCATAGAAAACCAGGGGACTCCTCTGAAGAACAGAGCCATACCGCCAAATCTAATTCATAACTACAGTATTCAATAAAGAAATTGAATGTCTTGTCTTGTGCTTCTTAACTGTAATGGATCTGTCAGAAATGGGCTTGCATGCCCATGGAGGGCCAAGCCCTTTTTGGGTCATGTCCAAAACCTTCCCCAGCTGTATTTTCCATGTTGGCTGTTTCCCATCTCCTTCTTCACCAGTCATTTCTAAATAAAGAGTGTCCAAATGCCCAAAAGCAAATATAAAAAAAGAATGACATCATAATCCAATAAAGCCATTAAAGCCTTGACCTTGACTTTGAACAAATTACTGATGCACTTAGTGTAGTGCTGTAAACTTGGTACTTGGTGCTGCATTCCTTTTACCAGTTAAATGGATTCCTTCAGGGCTGGACTGGCCATCTGGCATAGTGGGCATTTCACAGCGGGCCCCGCACCCTTTTGGGCCCCTATTTTCAGAAATGTAAAATGTTTTTTTTAACATTTATGAGTAAAGGGGCACAAACGGGTGCAGGGCCCACCGGTGAGTCAGTTCTGCACCGCTAATTATGAGGGGCCCCTTTAAGCCAAAAGCGCCCGGGCCCTATTTCTCCCCCAGTCCAGCCCTGGATTCCTCTGTGGTCAATACTACATGGCGGAGAACCACAGAGGAATGGATCATCAGATCAATGTCTTCTTATCGCCATGACAGTTAAGGGCAATAATTACTTTCAATTTATGTCTGCGCAATGTAGGCAGGCAGCAGACTGACCAGAAGCAGTACAGTGAAGTCTCTGTCAGTGATGGAATTGAATTACGTGTGTGTGCTTGGGGCAGGGTTGATGAGGCAATACCCCGACGAGCTATGCATGCACGCACGCGCGGGCACTTATGCACACACGCACATCCGCACACACATGTTCACACACAAGCATGCCTACATGCACGCACACACACACACACACACAGTCATCAGTCAATCGGTCTTCAATCGTTTTTTATGAGTCCTCTATCCCCCTCCCACAAATCCATCCATCCATCCATCCATCCATCCATCCTTCAGTGACCAGGGTCCTCTCTTCTAGTCTCCTGCCCTCTTCTCTCACTCAGCTGAGCACACCCTCTTCTCCTTTCCTCTCCTCTCCTCTCCTCTCCTATCCTATCCTATCCAGTCCCCTCTCCTGTACTCTTCTCTTTACTCCTCTACTCCACTCTCCTCTTTCCTTTTTGGCTACCTCTGTCTTCTCTCTTCTCTCCTTGTTTTTAGATGCGTCCTAGCATCTCTATAAGAGGG